>NC_069382.1:83330035-83630451 GCF_027475565.1 Acinonyx jubatus | reverse complement strand
GAAGTGGGTGCCACACATCAGTGTCCCCCTCTGCACTCTCAGAGCACTGTACCACTCAGGTAGGGAATGAGACCCACCTCATAGGAAGTTCTGATGAGTCTGAAGATGTCCACTTCAGGGTAGGGTTCCACGTCATCACTGAGCAGGGAGTGGAGGTGAGGGATGGGAGGCAGAGTGCTGTCTTTATTGGTCACACTGTCTAAATACCTGGACAAAGAAAGGAATCAGAAGTCGCCAGAGGCTAATTTGGAGTTCTATTACAGTTCTCTGTTTTCTGCAAACTCTTCATTTTAAAGCATACTTTAAAATTTAGACTTCATCTTAAGTATTTCCTTAAGAACAGAATAAAGTCTTCCTAACTTCTAAAGATGCAGCCTATGAAAATGAATCCTCAGCCACAGACAGAAGTGGGCATTATGCTGCACTGAGCCAAGTAAGACTCACGAAACCAAGGGGAAAGAGAGAAGGCAAGTTCAGGGAAGGAACCGGAGGGGTTTTCAAAGTGAGGCTTGGTCTGTTACCTTCCCAAAACGGTCATGGCCTCCCCGTCGTCCTTGCAGCTCAACAGTTTGTCCACATTTGCATCCAGCACGGCCAGGGCCAACTGGAATATCACCTTGATTCCTTCATAGAAGAAACAGTCCACAACCACAACCGCACTCTCAAAGGGCATCACGCTGAGAAAGAGCGTGAGGAACCAAGACAGGGAGATGGTAGAAATCACGCCCAGGTCCTGCATGCAGTCGTAGAGCTGCGGGACATAGTCTCGCGCCAGTTCCTCGAAGACACCCTGGTCGACCAGCGCGCCTGCAGCGGAGGTGGGCACAAAGGGTCGCAGGTGAACCCACTGCATCTTCTCACCCAAGAACCCAATCAAATGACTTGACTAAAATAATCCAGCTCACAATTGCTGCGGAGACGGAACTCAGCTCCCTTCTCTAACTGTTCTGCTGCTACCATGTTACCAGGTACTAAGTTATTAGACCAAGGTGTCAACATAGCTCAGTCAGCAGATTAGTTCTGGGTGTTTCTTCTCTTTTAAGAGTCTTCCTGTCCTGCTTCCCTACCACAAAAGGGCAGTAACACAATGGTAAGGGTTGTTGGATAAGTCAGTTTAGAAAGTTTTCATGATATATAATTGTTCGGTTAGGCATGAAATGTATATCTAAGTAGCTCCATTTCCTGGCAAACTCATTTAAAAAACAAGTTGCTTTGGGGCGCCTGGGTGGCTCAGTCCGTTGAGCGTCCGTCCGACTTCGGCTCAGGTCATGATCTTGCCATTCCTGAGTTCGAGCCTCGTGTAAGGCTCTGTGCTGACAGCTAGGAGCCTGGAGCCTGTTTCAGATTCTGTGTCTCCCTCTCTCTCTGCCCCTCCCTCACTCACACTCTGTCTCTCTCCATCTCTGAAAAATGAATAAACCTTAAAAAAATTTTTTTTAAATAAAAAAATTAAAAAAACAAAATGCTTTTCTGGATGCACAGTCCCCACAAATGAGTTGTTGATTTTAGTGAGAGGTTATTTTTTTATTTTTTTAAGTTTATTTGAGAGAGGCGGCGGGGCGGGGGGGGCGCGGAGCACAGTGGGGAGGGGCAGAGAGAGGGGGAAACAGAGAATCCCCAGAAGGCTCCTCACTGTCAGCACAGAGCCCAACATAGGGCTCTGTCCCATAAACCATGAGATCATGACCTGGGCTGAAATCCAGAGTCAGTAGCTTAACCCACTGAGCCACCCAGGTGCCCCTTAAATGAGTGTTTTTTAAGCTCAATAGCATTCTAGGAGCACCTGGCTGGCTTACTGGTAAAGCATGTTGATCTTGGAGCTGTAAGTTCGATCCTAACACTGGGTGTACAGATTATTTAAAAAAAAAAAAAATCTAAAAAAAAGCATTCCAGTTGTACACACTCATGATCAACTTACTGGCGTTTCTGGAGAATTTTTCCAATGAATCAAAATCAATGAATCAGTATGAAAAGGTTTAGAAATGAAGAGCACATAAGGCATACAATTTACTACACTAGCAACAAAAAGCTTGTCCTGCTAAAGGGAATGTCTAACACGTGAGAGGATTATAAGGAGTAACAGTAATAATTTGTTTAAATGCTTACAGTCATTGTTTGCTTTGCCATGAAACCAGTTCTGAAAAAAACTGCAGCAACTTAGTTTTGCATACATTTTTATATGATCTTTTTTCTTTTTGCATATTTCTGTTCTCCACAGATTCCATCCTTTTCATGAAAACATTTTTTGCCAAATCTTTTCAGGTTGATTGACAGCTGACATGTTTGGTGCAGTTCACACATGCCACAGAGTGACACCCTCATCAAATGTTTTCTAAAATAATTCCTGTAACAGTGATACATGCATATTCTCTTACGCTCCGCGGGGCTCCTTTGTGTACAATCTTATATTAATTCAAGCCCTCTCACTCCCATTTTGGGAAACTGGAGTTGTCTAAAATCCTTTTGGCTAATGGTGACTGGAAATGGTGTTCTAGCCGGTATCTTGGCTCTAGAAACATCTTCGCTGGGAGCCATGGGTCAAAATGTTAACTATATCCCGCACATACCAACAACTCTGGTGTTGTAGTAATCGGGAAGCATGCGTTCACACAAAGCCACTAGCAGCCAGAAAGCTTCCTCCTCTTTGGCATAAAGCAGCAGCACTGATGTGACAATATTCATGGCCTAAAGGCATGAAAAAGGCTGTTGTCAAATGTATTTTAAATACATCATACACGTTAGCATAAGAAATCTTGCTGACCTAAAGAAAATTACTGAGTTTGTCTCACAGGGCCAGCAAACTTTTTCAGCAAAAGGCCAGATAATAAACATTTAAAGGCTCTGCAAGCTAGACACACATATTATTCCAAAGTTTTGTTTTGCTTATATTATTTAGAACCCTTTAAAAATGTACAAACCTTTAGTCTTTGATCTGGTAACCGTTAAAGGTCTTTATGAACACTTATATTCACCAAGGACTGAGCCCCTGCACACAGGCAAGCCCTTATGCAAAAACTTTGCCCAAAGGCTGTTTGACAAAGCTTGTTAACCTGTGAAAACTCAGTGTTTTTAATCCTTAATTCATGAGGTAAATGTTTCCTTTTTAATGTTCCATAATGGTTTCTATAACCAAGTACACATGGCCTGAGGCTCTCTTCTGAGAACAATAAAACCTTTCAAATTTGGCGTCCTCACCCACTATTTCCATCTGGATAAGGATGGCAGTGATATGTAACAGTGATTTAGACTCCAAAGGAACCTACTTTATTAAAAGATATTATCACATAGCTCATAACCACTCAAGGCTCAACTATTTTAATAGTCCTTTTAATTAAAAAGAGGAAGATCAAAAGATAAATATGAATTCTGTAATTGTAGAAGCCAACTAAGTCCGGTACATCTTTTGATCTACAAACCAGTAATCGTTCATCAGACTTCTACAACACGCATACCAAAAAAGGAATTTGGGTCTAATAGGCTTTTTCTTGTAAGTCTTAATATTTTCCCAAGTGAAATCATTATTAAAATTTCACTTGAGAATTAACCTGACGATTCTAGTACATCACGGTTGGTTCCTTAGGCATTTATTTAGTCAAGGTAAGTCTGAGGGTCTGCTTTGTAACAGGCTCTGGACTAAGTATTGGGGGATGGGTAGGAGGGGAGGACACAGCGGTGACAAGTTTCACAGGGCTTAAATGTTGATGTCAGAGAGACAGAATAAAGATGTAAACATTAATTAACCAATTTGGGAGTATATTTAAATGAAGTGCTATCAAAACGGTAAAGTAATGCGGTATAGGAAGACCTGTACTGTGTGTGTGTGTGTGTGTGTGTGTGTGTGTGTGTGTGTAGAGGAATTAAGCCTACTTTAGCATTTATCTATTTATGTATTTTTGTGTTAAGCAGTCATTTAGTAAAAAATACATTATACCATCTTTCTGGATTTGGGGCAAGTTTGAAGTATTTGTCAACATATTAAACGTTGTATTTGGTTGTGATTTCTTTTCACATCTTTTTGGAGTACCGTTGACACAGGTTTATACATTATGTTATGTTCACAAGTGTAGTTGCCATCTGTCCCTACAGATACATTGATACATTGCTATTACAATATTACTGACTACATTCCTTACGCTGTGTCTTTTAGTCTAGTGGCTTATTCATTCCATAACTGGAAGCCTCTATCTCCCACAAAAATACGGAATGCTTCATAAATTTGTGTGTCATCCATGTGATAGGCCATGCAAATCTTCTCTGTATCACTCCAATTTTAGTATATGTGCTGTCAAAGCAAGCCCAGATTTGCTTTAGCTTTTAGCTGGATGATCAGGGAAGGCCTCTCTGAATATATGGCCTTTAAGTCTAAAGTCATATAATCTTGGAGCTTTCCAAATTGTGGTATATGCCCTAGTACAAGAGATAATTTTAGTTGGTATGGGGGCAACATTTTTTAAATAGAGGATTAGACATTTATTTTAGTGTGTATTAAAATATAACCATAGCATAAAAGAGTTCTATTCTCAAGGACGTTATTACCTAGGATGCAAAGTAGGAGCACTGTGGAACTGAGAATCCAGAATCACAGGCCTGGTGCTCAGGCATGCTGTCTTTGACCTCAGGGAGGGATGAGGGGTGGCTCAGAGAATAATCAGAAGTGACTTTCCAAGGTCACCCAGCTACATGGTGTTGGATCCAGAAAGGGCATCCTTATCTCCTGGCTCCTCTGCTCAGTGGAGTGGCCTCAACTCAGGGAGATTTTGCTCCCCAGGGGGTATTCAGCAATGCCTAAAGACATTTTGGTTGTCCCAACTAGGGGGTTCTACTAGCATTTAGTGGGTGGATGTGATTAAATGTGTTATTAAACGGGAATGTTATTAAACATCCTACAAAGCACAAACAAAGAATTATCCAGTCCACAATGTCTATAGTGCTGAGGCCAAGAAACTTAGGTGCAGGGATGGTTCTAGAAGTTAACCATTCTTCTTTCTTCTTCTCACTTACTTACTGGTTAATAAACAATTAAAAAAAAAAACAAAAACTAAACCACCTGTGTCATTTACCTGGCAATATCCTATATTAGGATTTCGAAAAGCATAAGCTGTTAAGACTCTCCGTAGAGCAGCAATGCCCATCTCATTCTGGAAAGCTGGATGTTCTGGAAGGGAGCGGTGTAAATCCCTCTCGATCTCCTCTGTGGCGAGATTATACTTGCCCATGGACTTCTCCACTAGATCTTCATAGTACCCAGGGTGCGTGGCCTTCTCATTGATTGCACCTAGGAAATACCCAACAGATACAACGTCCAAAAGTGCAAGCCCTGCCCTCGGTCTGCAGACATGGCTTCCCAACTGAACCCCTTCACGTTCCTCACCGCTCCAAGGACACTTGCAAAATAACAATGACGTCCCACAGACGTGGGCTCAAAGAGCTCCCGAGGCAGGGGCTTGCAAGCGAAAAATCTGTGTTCCACAGAACTTCCAAGAACAATCCTGAGGAGCCACTTGGGGGAAGAGTAAGCCGAAGCCTCCCCGTCTCAGCCCTCCCTCAACCAGAGCAGCTTTGCTGGTACTTTATTGGGGTTTTCCTTAAGATTTCACTTGAAACGGGAAGTTTTGTCTCTCAAAACGAGTCCACACGCTGCTTGCTGAAGCATAAGCGTTGAAGAGTCCAAACAACCATACTGAAGAGTAGGAGGAGGTGCTACAGCACGTGGAGGGGTTTGGAGAAGTGCAGGGGGTGGGTGGGGTGGGCATTCCTTGCAGTGAGCCACCCTCATGGGTGGGAGTTTCCCAGGTGGTTGGGATGAGGATGGAGAAATGAGTTGAGGATCACTGGTTTGAGATCCTTGCATTTTACGATTCTTAAAGACAGAAAGCCCTGTATGAGAATATCTAAATCAAAATCTACTTAAATACAACTTAGGTAATTATAAATTTCCTCTCTCTCTCTCTCTCTCTATACACACACACACACACACACACACACACACACACACACACAAACACACATATATATGCACATGTTAAACACACATACACACACACTACAACACAGGACAGACTGATCTGTATTTCACTGATTAGAAATTAGAGCCCTTGGGATGGCCTGGGCCTTGTCAATGACAGTCACCCGGGGAGACAGGCTTCCCACTCACACTTACCCTGGATAAGGCAGTCTGGTTAACAGCAACTTAACACTGGCTTTTGCTTTGTTCTCAAGGGAGATTTGCAAAGATATCTTACCCTCTGGCCTGCACTTCACTTCACTGGGTACACTGAGCCAGGTCCTGGTACAATGGCCCTGAGAGTCACGAGGAGCAGGGCGGTACCCAGGCAAGGCTCCCCTACCAGAAGCTGGGCTCTCCCCATGGGTGGGCTGGCTTCACATGCACCCCACCTCCAGGGAGCTGGATGGAAACAGGGGCTGCTGTCTACCCAACAGAGGCAGCAGGGAGCCCGCTCCACCCTTGGGCCTCCATCACCATTAAAGAAAACACTGGATCTAACTCTAGATGCGTCTCTGCAACTGTGCTTGTGTACCACTGTGTACTGTTTCTTGGTGCTGATTTTGAGCTTTGTTTTCATCCAAAATGTGGCTGTAAGTAACTTCTGATTTGAACGAGGATGAAAAAGAAATTTTGTATTTACAATGTCAACGATCTGAATCAAGTTGTCGAGGTGACTAGTTCACCAGACACAAGGAAGACAGAAAACCGGACAGGAAGGCTCTTCTTGGGCTGGATTTGTGTAATCAGAGATCGGTTGACTCAAATTTGGATTTCTTTTTTTTTTTTTTTAATTTTTTTTAACATTTATTTATTATTGAGAGACAGAGAGACACAGAGCATGAGCAGGGGAGGGGCCAAGAGATGGAGAGACACAGAATCTGAAGCAGGCTTCAGTCTCCGAGCTGTCAGCACAGAGCCCGACGTGGGGCTCGAACCCACAAACCGCGAGATCATGACCTGAGCCAAAGTTGGACGCTTAACCGCTGAGCTACCCAGGCGCCCCTCAAATTTGGATTTCTAAATGAGGAGCTAAGGCTGGTCTACTGAAGGACAATGAAAAAGCCATATGAACGAGGACAGAACAAACTAGTTTTACGTGAAACACATAGAGCCAATTATTTTTCAGGATTCTATCCCCCAACTGCTGAGATGTTAATACATCTCATTACGGGCGATTACCATTTGTATTTACTTTTAGAAAGAGCTACAACCTGTTTGTTTGTTTAAGGCTGTCCTGTAAGTCTGGTAACTTTTCTTCTAATTTTAATGTTATTTTTAAAATAAAAGGTTTTGATAATGGCACTTATGTCAGACCATCTTAGTTTCATATACAAATATTCAAATAAGCTTATTTAAAACAATTACATTTCAGGCCTCTAACCAGGTAAAGCACCTGATTTACAAAGACTGGTGACAACAAAAAAACGCCCTGGATGTTCATGACAGAACAGACCCCTAGATGCTTTCGGCTTGGAGGAAGGTATGACGGGCCTAGCTGAAGAACCTCTGGTCTCCAGCAGGGCTCAAAGGTCTGACCCCACAGGGCTGTGTTTGGGCAGGAGCCTGGAGGGGGACCCAAAGGTCCATGACAACCCCCTTCTGTCCTTCCTGGCATCTCCAGCTTGGAGTGTAAGTGTGGCCTGGGTGGGCCTTCAGTTCTAGTGCACGTTCTGGCCTCCCCTTCACATCTCCATGTGATAACCAGCAAATGCAGGAGGTGACAGAAACCAAGCACGAGGCTTTCTCATTCCTCCCTCTCCCCACCTTAATGAGGGCTCTGAGCGTGTGCCACACTTACCCATTTTCAACGAAGTGGACACAGCTGGGAAAGGAACAAGGACTTCAAAAATCACAAAGAATCATACTCTTACCCTTCAGGATCTCTCTTCTTCTAAATAGCATTAGTGAAGTGATGGAAGAGGTTATGTGGATTTGGGGAACGGGGGCTTCAATATCTGGGCAGGTGTATATGCGTCCTGTGTTTTTATCGAGGGACTTCAACACTTTGGGAAGGAAAGGGGATTTAGTGCTGAACTGGAGGACTGCATATTTGAAAAGAGCCCAGGTGCATGAGGGAAGGCAGAAGGGGCGCGCTGAGGTCCTGCACACCCTGGGGCCAGTACGTCCCGCCCCCCACGCCTGTCCATACCTGACAGTAGCAGCCAGAGGTCCCCCCGCATGCTCTCCGGGATGCCCTTCAACACCAGCTCCCGGGTCTTTTCTGTGCGGTACATGCAGATCCCTTGCCCATACTCGGCAAAGTGAATCTTCCAAGCTTGCTCCTTCAAAAACTCTTTGGCCTGAAAGGGATAATGAAACATGACTACGTGCCAAAGCATGTCGGGGACAGACAGGAGAAGTTGGATGGAAGGTCAGAACATCTCCCCTGGTGAATGGAGTGGTTCTGTTCTGGACAGAACTCAGGAGAACAAAGAACTCAGATTCTCTGCAGTCCTTCCCTAATTGGACACCTGAACCACAGCCTCTGGTCCTGCCTCGAAGCTTTCTAGACCAGAATCAGAATTCCACTTACGTGAAACAGGTCAGCAGAGTGCAAATTGTCTTTATGGCTTTATGTGTACACCTCCGAGTGAAAGTGAGCTGACGTTTTTTAAACATGGGCTGAGAGATTACGTACTTATTTGTTGGCTGACTTAAACACTCAAGACGAGATAAAAACAAATGTCACCTGTAACTCTACAACTCATCTCCTTCTTTGAAGAAGCTGTTCTACAATCGAATGAGAGATTTAGATAAAAATCTGCTGTGCTTCTAGGAAAATGTTTCTTTACGGAAATATTTATCAGTTTACTTAGATTACAAATATTTTTAAATGTTATTGCTCTAATATAGAAAAGTTTCAGGCAAGGGCAGGAGGCACCCACCAACTTCGGGTTGAATTCCTCAGGGGACCGCCGCCGGTACATGGTCATCAGGGTCTGCGTGGCTGTGGGAACGCTGTTGCCGTTCAGGTTGAACTGGCGCTCTCCATCGGCCTCGGAGCTCGTGCTTCTCTGAGGGCTGGAGGAGACAAGGCTGCTGGGCCGAGAATACACCTGCCGATGCAGAGAGAGACAGACAATGAAAGGGACAGACGTAGAAGCTACTTCTTCAGTGTCCTCTGTACAGACACCAACAGCTACATCATGGTTCCCAAAATGGTTCTTGCTGTGTGAAGACGCAGGAGGAAGGCAGCAAGCCAGCATTTTGGCGGGGATTATCAGGTTTGTGGGTCACAGAACACAGAGCTTCAGTGCGGAAAACACGTTTCATCTAATTTCCGATGCATTTTTGCAACAAACTGGTTGACCGTTAGCCTCTGATTAGCATGCAGGCAAAGCATGACGGGGCTGAATCAACTGCTTATTGACAGAGGGACCGCCTCCTCGTGCCCACATGAGCTCAGACCGGGTAGACTGGGGCAGGGGTGTTCCTTGTGAGGTCACCATCTTTACAATTATGTTTTAGCTGCCAATTTCCCTGGATGTTGGTGCAGGGCCTAATTCAAAAGGGACACAATAGGTATTTTTTATCAGAATAAAATCATCATCATGATGTTGCATTTCAGATTTGAGACTTTATTTAGTGACCTCTGTGCATTCCCGACAATGTCACTATATGGACCAGAGCCACTTGCTGTGTAAACAAGACACATCACTCAATGATTTCTTCAACTATAAAATAGGCAGGTTAGACCAGATGATCTACAAGGCTCTGTCCAGCTCTGGGATCCCAAATACAGACTCCATGGGATTCAAATGAGTTATTGCTCAGATACTGCCCTGGGCATCAGGGGAGGAGCCTTATCTTAGCACAGCTTCAGAGCTTGCAGATCAAACAGAACAGATGAGGAAGGGAACATTCTGGGGCAGAGTAGGACCAAGGCAAATACCCTCAGGCGTCTCCCACAGACCTCGTCATCTGAACTGTTGTAGCTGCCTGCAAACTCTTTGTCCGAGTAGATTTTGGAGGTCGTCTGTTGCAGGAAATCAGAGATCCTCTGCACTAGAAAGTCTCTATCTTTCAAATTGGCAAATAGGAAGGTCATCCTGTTCCTGGTGCTGATGGATAAAGGGCTGGGGAGTATGCTGGAGCTGTCTGCCTTTTCCACAATTGTCACCTGAAAAGAAACATGAAACACGAAACAAAGCATTACTTTCCAGGGATCACCCAGCAGTAGCCTCCGAGCAGCACGAAACAAGGAACACAACACTTCATATTCTGGAGGAACCACCTGTATTTTACTGAGGCAGAATGAGAGTCTTTGACTCTGTCCCAGTAAAATAAAATAGCTCATAACAAATCAAACTGGAGCTCTTATCAGAAGCTGGAATTGTCTTGCTGGTCTTTCCAAATCAGCAGTTCTACACTGGGAGTGGTTTTGTTATCTGGGAGACATTTGGCAACATCTAGAGGCATTTCCGGTTGCCACAGTGGAGGGTACCAGTGGCTTCTAACAGGTAGAAGTCAGGGATGCCGCTAAACACCCTGCAGTGCACAGGGCAGCTGGCCCCCAACAGAGCCTGGCCCACGGCGTCGATAGGGCCAAGCTTTAGAAGACTTGTTGCAAAGAAACTCCTTGATTTTCATTAAAATTTCACAAAGCCATAAAGGAGCCGACTTCTAGCTGCTGCATCATCCATAAGAGACAGAAACAACCTGTGATACTTGTGCTTTTTTGCCAAGATTAATGTTGGGATGGCTTTCAAAACGCTGCCAACCTTTCAAACGTCTCATTGGAATTCCAGAGCTTTGCATCCCTCCCCTCTTTCCACTTGAAACTTGTAAAGGCTCCATTCTGAACAGACATGATGTAAACAGCTTAACTGCAACCCTATCTGCCCGCACTGGCTGACTCTGTGTGTGTGCGCGCATGTGTGTGGTGAAATGAATCTACCACATCAGGAGACAAGTAGGAAAGAAGGACATCTGTTTTAGCTTTGAACTGAAGACACGCATTTGGTGCTTTATAATAGGATTTCCCTCACCTGGAAAGTAAGATAAATGCATTAAAATATTTTTCTTTAGGGGCACCTGGGCGGCTCAGTCAGTTAAGCGTCCGACTTTGGCTCAAGTCATGATCTCACAGTTCGTGAGTTTGAGTCCTGCGTCAGGCTCTCTGCTGTCAGCACAGAGCCTGCTTCGGATCCTTTGTCCTCCTCCACTCTGCCCCTTCCTTGCTCACATGCAGCATGCTCTCTCTCCCTCAAAAGTAAACATTAAAAATTTTTTTCTGGGGCACCTGGGTGGCTCAGTCAGTTAAGTATCCGACTTCGGCTCACGTCATGATCTCATGGCTCGAGGGTTTGAGCCCTGCATCAGGCTCTGTGCAGACAGCTCAGAGACTGGAGTCTGCTTCGGATTCTGTGTCTCCCCCTCTCTCTCTGTCCCACCCCCACTCGGGCTCTCTCTCTCAAAAATAAACATTAATTTTTTTTAAAAACTATTTTTCTTTAGCACATTAGGGAAAAAAAATCTCAAAGCGAGCCCTAGATAAATGGTTTATTTACAGCAGCTCTGACTATAATACTTAAAGTTCAATTTCGCTTCCCCTCTTCACTTCCACCTGTGAGCAGTCTAGACAGGTTCAACTGTAACTTCTTTATCAACATTTTCATGTTAAATACATTCTCCTCAAAGCAGAACTTTAAAATCTTTTCCCCCGTCAAGGCTAAGATACCTGCTGCAGTTGCCTGAAAAGCTGCACCACCCCAAGTGCAAAATGGGTACCACTCCAGGGAGAGAAAACTGCAGAACCTGACTTCTACTCTCAGATTTCATAAATACATATAGTTGGATATATACTTATGTATTTTAAAGGAATCCCAAGATACATGGAGTTGCACATAAAAGTGTTTTTTTTTTTCCTAATGCAAAAAAGCTGCAGAAATGGGAAAAACAATTTCTTTACCATGAGAAGGATTTTCCCATGGCACTTAAAACATGTTAAATAATACCTATTTTTAAAAGACCTATAAAAACTCCTTTTCTCATAATTTTTTTTCCTGATTCTTTGGGTCACCAGATGTCTCAGACTAAATGACACATGCCAAGGGAAATAAAGATTCAAGTTCCGTACCTAAAACCTAGATAGCCATGTGAATCTTGATGAGGTCAAAGTGGAAAGACCTTTAGCTAGATGAACACAGAAACAACCAGGAAGCTCCCACATAAAACATATGAATACTCACATGCACTACAAAATATTTTTTGCTGACAAATGATTTCTGGTAGAATCCTATCCCATAAGCTTTGTGACAAAGGAAAGGGTAACAGCTACATTTTAGTATTCTAGTTTAATGAGACACGTTTGTCTTACCAACTGGGTTATAAAATAGACTGGAATTTAATCAAACCTTCATGTTTAATATATACTATTTGCAAGGTAATTTATAATTAAAAAAAGGGAGACTTCATCTGGAATCGCCATCTAATGAGGAACCTAATTGGTTCACTCTACCTTCCTGCTTTGCTGCCTCAGTCATTTCTTCAAAATCTGTAGTAACATGATTCCATGATTCTGTGTCAATTTGGTCTACCTTAAGTCTATATGTGAAATATACATTAACAATATTCAGTCAATATTTTGGCTTATTTTTAAAAAATCAAATGGAACAATAATTCCTAGTTTATACAATCCTAAAAGTTTCCATTTCAAGCAGGATGCAATATTCCCATGGAGACTGCTGCTCATAGATCAGCTTAACTCAGTTCTGTCTGTTCAGACAGACCCCATATACGGGGTGGAGGGTGGAGGGTAGGGGGCCCACGCCATCGTTTTTCTGTCATTAAGGTTACCTAAAGGTAGTAAAAATTACATTAAGTCCTTTGCTTCTCCCACTAGTCGGGATTGGGGTCTATCATTATTCTATCTTGGAGATTCATCAGGTTAAGGGGAAGGTCACTGCTGTTTCATTGAGCTAGTTCTTTAAAGTTGCATCCACCAACCACAACGTGCTTTATTCCTCAATGCTACGCCCACTGTCGCTCCTCCTCCGATGTACCCTGAAATATAACTGAAGTATCTCTGCTCCACCACCTGTTAGGGAAAACAAGCAAGCAGAAGATGGGCTGAGAATATCAATCCCCATTCTCTCAGGTGCCCTGAACTCTCACTATTGTATTGTATATTGCACTGAAGGGTAAACAGAGCCAGCGGGAGGTGGTGAACAGGAGAGCGGACATATCGACAGCAGCTTATGACCTCCTCCACTGCATCCTCCTCTGGATAAACAGAGCGATGACTCCCTCAGATTCACAACTACACATCCTTAATCCTGGAATGGGTTTCTTTCTTGAAGAAAGAACCTGCTGGTGCAGGTAACTTGCTTGTAGGTAGTACTTGAGGAAGAAAATTAAGTTTAATGACAGTCTATGGCAAAGAAGGTACATTTACTGGGAAATGTTATGAAATCCATTCCAGGGCCAAGTGTCAGTACTTGTTGAATTATCTGTCTCAGAATTGCCCCCACAACATATCCTGGCCTCAAAAAGTGTTATAATACCAGTTAGCTCATGTTATGAGAAGGAGAACTAGATTTGACAACTGCCTAACATTTTGCATTCTTTTTGATCCACCAATTCAGCTTTTAGGAATTTATAATTCATACTTTAAGGAAAATTATACACATGATTGGGAGACAATGAAAACAATACAAGGGTCCAGCCACAGGGAACTGAGCAAATAAGCTTTATATATACATTTAATGGAATAATATGCAGTTGTTAAAAATTACACTGTAAAAGAGTAATAATATGGGGAAAAGTTTAATATATACTCAGTATTAAGGGAAATAGGTAAAAAATAAAAATTCTCTATGTTTTATGCCTTAATAATATAAATGACATATACACAGCAAAGTACAGAAAAAGCCTGGGAAGCCGTACAGCAGATTAACAGTGGCTATCTTTGACGGATGGAACTAAGGGTGAATTTTGTTTTCTTTTTGTATATACTTTCATAAATTTTCTGTGATAATAGTGAATTATGCTTTTTTAAAATGTTTTTTGGTTGTTTTTTTGTTACTGTTTTTATTTGTTTTTGAGAGAGAGAGAGAGAAAGAGAGAGAGAGAGAGCAAGCACAGGAGGGACAGAGAGAGAGGGAGACACAGAATCCGAAGCAGGCTCCAGGTTCTGAGCTGTCAGCACAGAGCCCGATGTGGGGCTCAAACTCACGGACCGGGAGATCATGACTTGAGCCGAAGTCAAACACTTAACTGACTGAGCCACCCAGGCATCCAGTGAATTATTCTTAAAACAAGAAGAAAAAAAAAAAAAACCCAGAAAATAAATCTGCTTACATAATTTTTTTTTTTTTTTAAGAAAAGAAGGCAGAGGGAAACTTGAATCCTTTACTCTAGGGAATCTCAAAGGGTGAATCTTAATTATATAATCAAAGCTTCTAACCACCTTAACTTCTAGAAAAGCAACAGGGCGTGTTGAAGTTGTTACCAGGACAACTTTAAGACTGTAAGAGGGGCGCCTGGTGGCTTGGTGGGTTAAGCGTCCGACTTCGGCTCAGGTCATGATCTCACGGTCCATGAGTTTGAGCCCCGCATCGGGCTCTGTGCTGACCGCTCAGAGCCTGGAGCCTGTTTCAGATTCTGTGTCTCCCTCTCTCTCTGCCCCTCCCCTGTTCATGCTCTGTCTCTCTCTGTCTCAAAAATAAATAAACGTTAAAAAAATATATATTAAAAAAAAAAAAGACTGTAAGACTTCCAGCCTCCAACAGCCTAACATGGAGTTCCTTCTTAACTCCAAACCTCCTGGCAAGATTTCCATACAAGTACCAGAACAATCTACCTCCGTGAAGACATAACAGGACCCACCTCCTCCCCAGATACAGTAAGAATGTGTAGAGAGTAAGAATGCACAATGCCTTCATTGTGCATGAGGACCAGCCTGGGACTTTATTAAAATACAGATTCCTAAACCTGCAGAGATTAGGATGTAGGGCGGGTTCAGGAATCTGCCTCTGTGGCCAGCAACTGCGGAGATTCTACTGCGGGCAATTGACAGATCAGAAGTGAACACTTGGCTTTCTGATTCACAATCTAGACAATCTAGACTGTTTCCTTGTGACCAAGCTGCTCTCAGGCTGTGAGCAGGTTGTAGTAACTACATTTCGTTCCTATATCTGATGCTTTGACATCCTGGGCCTTGCTAGCCCTGGGAGGACCATCTTCCCAGAGTTAGCAAGCTCTAAGGGATAATAAAAGACTCACCTGTAAGCAGGTCATTCCGTGTAAACCAACCATCCAGAGCCCACACTTCCCACCCACCTCCTTTAATTCAGCTCTCACACTCAAGGTCACTATCCCTGTCCTCATCACTGGGGGTCCAGACACCAGATAACTAGGGACAACCCCTATGCCCCACAGCCTGCTGAAATTATTCCGATTAGCCAATCTTAAACCTCTTTACTCTGCCTTGCCTGTCTCTTCCAACGGAAATAACAGTAAAGGCTTTTTTTTTTAAGTTTATTTATTTTGACAGAGAGAGAGAGAAAGAGAGAGAGAAAGAGTGACGGCAGGGGAGGGGCAGAGAAAAAGTGAGAATGGAGGCAAGGCAGAGAGAGAGAGGGAAAGAGAGAATCTCAAGCAGGCTCCACACTGTCAGTGCAGACCCCAATGCAGGGCTCTAATTCATGAATCTTGAGATCATGACCTGAAGCCAAAGTTGGACACTTCACCGATAGAGCCACCCAGGCACCCTAAAGGAAAGGCTCTTGCCCACATTTTCACGGCTCCCTCTGCCTGCGGACCAAGCGTGTGCTTCCCAATGTGCCCCCATGGCCTCTCCTAGAGGGACTGTGAGTCCAACAAGCCATCTGATGGGTCTGGCCTCGTCACACCTGAATAATAATAGTACAATCTCCATCTTAAAACTCTAGGCTGCTTTTTCTAGGAAGAAAAGCTCTTACAGGTCACTGAGAGCAATGACAACATACAAAAGGGTGTGGCAGGTGCCAGCAAAGACTTATGAGCATTCACCTATGGTTAAAAGCCAACGAAATGCTGGTAAAAACAACATTCCTGGTTCACACAGAAGCTCCTCCTAATGCAGCTCCTAAGAGCTCCATTTCCCACTGACACCTACCTCACGGAGTGGGATGATGAGGCTACACAGGTTCTCCTCCTTGCTGGTAAAGCAGATGTAATTTGTGGACACAAACATCTGCCCCAAAATGTGCATTTTGTTGAATGGAGTCCAGAGGGTGCAGTCTGTGTGGCCGTCTAATTTTTCATCTTTCGGCAGTCGGAAAAGTGCACGGTATCTCTCACTCTTTGCCCTGGCATCAAGATCGCTGGAAGGCAGGAACAGTGTCACCTCACGCAAGAGCAAGGTTTCCGTTCCTTCTCAAGGACGTGTCAGTGGACGTTCCCCAGCCCATCTCTCCGCCCCTCGATCTCGCCAGACGTATCCCTACCTTCTTGGCTTTCTACTGGAGCTAACTCCAACCTATGACTCAAAAGTGTAATATAACTACTTTGATATATTTAGGTCCCTTGTGTAGTCGTTTTACAATCAATATCTATAAATGTTCAAGAATCTTAGGAAAACTAGGCCTGGATAGGAAATCCATTCCTTTTCTAAAGGAATACAATAATTTCTAACAAGATTATTCCATTTGTATTTATCCAGAGCCACTTTCTGGGCTTTACCTTTTAAGAAAGACCTAATGAGAATGCAAACCAGCCTCATGAATCTGCTGGCTATCACTGTCTGTCCTAAAAAGACAACAAAATTGCCTGAGACACAGGAACAACCCATCTCTCCGACAACCAGAGTTTCCAACCTCAGCTCGGTCCTCTGTGACTACAAACTTTTTCCTTTTTCCTGCTCATCATGTTGGTCGGTGGTTCAAACCTCTCCTGTCAAACTTCTATGCCGCCTCAACCTCTGGGTGGTGGAGTTTCTGGCTTCACACAGCAAAGAGGAGCTCCCCTCCTCCCATAGCCTCCTCCCTTCTACTTGCAAATTACCTCCATCCTCACCTATTCTTACATCCTTTCCATTTCAGAGGGAGAGGCATCTGCACACACAAGCATCTTTTTCCAGGCCCTTTCAGATGTCACTATAAAAATAACTGGTTTTCTTACAGCTGTAGCTCTGTGCTCCCTCCTTCCCTGAAGCTACCCTCACCACAAACTCATCCCAGGCTATCCTATATTCAAATCTTTTACGTTCTATCAGAGCAACCCCCTCCTTTCCCATTGCATTTCTTGAAAAAGCAAGTCTATACTTGCCTAATTCCCGCTCCTTGCCTTCCATCTGCTATTCAATCCACCACAGTAACACCATTCACCCACAACCACTCCACTGAAACACGTTTCTTTTTTTTTTTTTTTTTAATTTTTCTTCAACGTTTATTTATTTTTTTTGGGACAGAGAGAGACAGAGCATGAACGGGGGAGGGGCAGAGAGAGAGGGAGACACAGAATCAGAAACAGGCTCCAGGCTCTGAGCCATCAGCCCAGAGCCTGACGCGGGGCTCGAACTCACGGACCGCGAGATCGTGACCTGGCTGAAGTCGGACGCTTAACCGACTGCACCACCCAGGCGCCCCGAAACACGTTTCAAATCACCAGGCATCTTAATTGCAGTGATCTCTTGTCAGGTCCCAATTGCCAGCTATATGCCAGCGATTTCCAATTCCATATGTGTTACTGGACCAATCTCCAATGTGATGCTCTGCAGGCAACTCAACATGATCAAAACCGAGCTCTCCCATCCCTTAGACATGCTCTCCCTCTCTCATTCCCCATCTCGGTCCAGAACAATTCCATGCATACACTCACACTTGAGAGCACCGACTTTTTCCTTGCCTTCTCTCTAGCCCCACTCCCCCATCCAGACTTCCAGGCTTCTCTGCAGCCTCTCCTCATCCCATGACCTGCCACTTTCCAGATATTAATGGACTCACTTCCCTCTATGCTCTTCCCTTGTGATTCCTGCATCAGGTTATTCCCTCTGCCTGAAATATCCATCCTACTAAATCTACATAGGCAACTTCTACTACCTCCTGAGAGTCCACTCCAAGCAGCCTCCATTGAGGGCCTTTTCCACCACCCTGCCCCATCTCCCGGTGCGTGTGCCCATGGCGCACCGCCCACAGGACCGGAAGAGTTCCCGTCACTTTGTGCCAAAGCTGGCTGTCTGCTTCACTCACTGAACTGTGACTGCTTCAGACAGTCTCTTTCAGTTCTGTATCGATACCCAGAAAAGTCTTGAGAACCCTTGAAGTGGTTAAGAAAAGGTTAAATTTCATAAAAGAATGTAAGGGTTTCTTTTTTCTAAAGCGTGTAAGACTCTGTCTCTGTCACCTACCGTTTTAGAGCCGACACTTTCTTAGGAGACTTCTTTTTCAGTTTGGGCAGGGATCTATCTTGTTCAAATCCCTCGTTGTCTAAAAGTTGCCTCATGGCTATGTTGGCGAGCTGCTCCATTAACTTGAAAGTCTCATTGATGTTGAGAAATACAGAGAAGAAATGTTCGCTGGACCTCGTGCTCACTTTGATCACATCAGGGAGAAGCAGCGTGGCATTCTTCTCAAGCTGTGTGATGTCCACCCACCGGATTACCAGCTTGGCTGAGCACAGGGAACAAGGCTGGTCAACACCTGGCTCCTTCAAAGCCCCTGAGGATCCTTCAGCCTCACAACCCAACCCCCAATCTCGGTGCACTCCTTTTCTTTGAGCTTGCATGCCCGTATTTAATACTATTTTGTTTGCTTAAGAGACAAACTCAAACCACATAAATTCTGAGTTCATAATCATTATGGATTTAAGTTCACGTCAACTGCATTAACTATAACTTTGGTGAATCTTTATTACTTAATAACCATTTTTGTTTACAAGTATTAGACAAAAATAATTGACCTCACTTGTTAAATAGTTAAAACACAGTGTTGACCCAGTCATAACTATAGACCTATTTTTGGCACTTTGATGTGGTTTATGAGTTCAGGGTGAACCTCAGCAGACTCTCCCAAGCTTCCCCCTGAAACTCTAGACAACTCACCTTCCCTTCCCATAAGGAAAGAGTAAAAGCAAAGGTGGTTAATACTGAGGTACATCCAACCCTGACGGGGGACCTTCCCCTTCCAGTAGCTACAAGAATAATAGTTGACGAGCTTCTCTTCCTCGGGCATCCCAAACAGCCTGTGGAATTTCACGATGGCTTCTTTAAACTTCTCCGTGTCATCATCTTCCTTCACATCGTTGATCTTGTTATACTCTGCAATGATGCCCTAAGCGAGGATAAAACAAAGCATGCAGCCAGTATTAATACGACTGGGGCTGCTTTTTTCTGTATGCTATAGATATTGGAGAGGAAAGAAGAGAACAATTTCTAATGCTAGAATTTTCTTTAAAATCGACCAATTATTTTCGAAGGCAACCCCCAAATTCTAAGCCAGTTACCAAGGAGCATCTGCGTACTAAAAGATTTTGAAATGACAATATAGATCTGCGTATCTGTTTGTTGGTGCTAATCATGTTATTAAGTTCACTTAGGATGAAGCCCATAGTTTTATTTTCCAAATGTGAAGATGTAAAGATTTTACAACTTCTACTGCTTTTCCTAGCTCACCATGATAGAGCCATCCCAAAGGTCAAGCTCTACTTTTCTCAAAGCTACTTCTACATGGAAAGAATAGAGATGGTTGGCTTTGATGGAGACCAGGGAAGACCCATTTTGAACTAAAGCTATTTTGGGGGTGAGCGGGCTTTGGTAGCGTGCTCTATTAGGGAACTTGACACAACCATGAGGTGGCATGAGGGCACTGAACCTCTGGGTGGGAAGAAGTAGCCAGTTCAGAAGAAGGATGGAAAAACCTTTCCCAACTGGCAAATACACCTACAGCCTGTGTGACATTTCAAGTTATCAGTGCCTTTAGAGGGGGATCGAAAATTTTTATATAAGAAGAAATAAACGAATAAATAAATAAAAGTGACTGAATGGGAACCCACTAATAACTAGTAGCAGTCAGGTTCCTAGGCAATCCTGATGGCCAATAGACTGAGAGTAAGCTTGGAGACCCTCAAGTGGGCTAATACTTGCTCTTTCCTGGACCACTTAGCAGGGCTTGGACCTAAAGTCAGAATAAGGAGACTATTAGAAGGAAGTGATGTATAACAAACCAAATGATACCCTTTTTTTGAGTGGAAAAATATTCAAACTACATTATCCAAGATCTACTAAATACCACACTTTTAGAATGCTCATCTAAATTTATGAGATAATTTATGAGGCTACTGAATTGAGAAACAATATTCTGGAACACTCCAGGGCCTAATACACTAATGTCAACAGACCAGGCCTTGCCAAATAATTTCAAGAGTAAAGGTAATAGTCCCTATTAAGGTTCAACTCCCAACTTCCCCACCTTTAAAAAAGAGAGGATCCAGAATGAAGAACCTCTCCTTAGTTTGCTATAATTTTTTAGCCAGGTGGACTGGATGATGGAACAAAGGGATGGAATATCTCCTTCCTTTATTTTTTTAATTTATTAAAAAAAATTTTTTTAACGTTTATTTATTTTTGAGAAAGACAGAGACAGAATGCGAGTGGGTTAGGGGCAGAGACAGAGGGAGATACAGAATCCGAAGCAGGCTCCAGGCTCTGAGCTGTCAGCACAGAGCCTGACGCAGGGCTTGAACTCAGGAGCTGTGAGATCATGACCTGAGCCAAAGTCGGATGCTCAACCGACTGAGCCACCCAGGCGCCCCTCTCCTTTTATGTTCTACAGGCTCTACATAACATACAATTGGTTGCCTTGATTCCAGGCAATAGCTCCACATATAATCCAAATACTTGGAAGGTCCAATATAAATTTAAATATGCAAAGGACACTGACAGAGAATTCACAAAAAGGAAAATTAACTTAGCAAACATAAAAAAAAGTCCAACTTCATAATCAATCAAAGACAGAAAATTAAAACAAGACCTATTAACTTTGCAAAACCATTTAAACAACCAGATTGTTGAAAAGTAAGCAAATTACACAGGGATTCCAATACACTGATAATCTCTAGTAAGGTCCATTAAAAATGTGTATACTAACTCAGTAACCAACATTTTGTAATCTATCCCAAAGGAAAGAAAAACTATAAGAAACCTTATATGAACACACGTGTTCACTGCATTATATTACTGTTTGTGTCTGTTCCCCTTGGCCTAGGAGCTAGGGAGACTTCTAGAAAGAGAGGAATTGTAAGGTCAATAGTGGGATGATATGCCATTACTAAAACAACAACTAAAAATTATATAACAATACCAGTCAAGGAAACAAAGACATGATACAAAACTGTATAGTATGGTAAGACTACTATTATGATAAAATGCACTCCAGAAATCTAGAAAGAAATACACTCTATGGGTTTGGATTATGGCTGCCCCTGTAGTTAATTATTATATTTATAATTTATAAAAGTTAATTAAATCTCAAAACAAATAAATTTGTTGGTTCCCTTCATTACTGGACAACTGGGAATGCTTAAACCATTCATTTGCACATGAATGACATTCTTTCACACATAATTGCATTAATAGCAATTCCTTCTTCATAATTGGTTTCAGGGGAATTAAATGTGACATTCTGGGTGTAATACAAACAGTGAGAAGAACAGCTATTTGACATAATTGGTTCTTGTTTTATTTTTTGTTTTTTCACGTTTGTTTTTGTTTTCCTCCTGGCTATTGTCACTTCTAAGTTTCAGTTTCCTCCTATAGCTCTTTATTTGTATCTATCATCCAAAGACATGCCATCTGAGGGAGGACTAGGAAATTGTAATGGAGAACCTCAGTAGTGGCTCCTGGATGGGAAAGAGGCCTCAAGCCCTTTCCGGCACCAGTCGCTGCCCCCTATGATGCAGTCAAATGAGGAAACTCACACTCTCTCCATTTACATTACTTCCCAGAAGGTCAGTACATGACTCAGAAATGAAATGAAGAAGTTATAAAATCAGATGGGTTTTATCAGTAACACAACTCTCCATTACTCAGGAACCCCTTTTTTGTTTGGAAGCTCTCACCTCCTCCCAGCTTCAAACTGAACCTTTCCAATGTCCTCCTTGCTCTCATTTTTACCCTCTTCATTATGTGTCTAGTCTCTTTAATTACAACAGAGTAGAAATGAACTGAAATCAGCTGTCTTGAAGCAGTGATAAATATCCATCTTGAGGGGCAAAGGGAGGGAGAAAGGGAGAGGGTGATGAGTTGTATGTGTTTTTGTGCTACTTAGCCCTCTCTAATTTTATGTGGTCCAAGTAAAATTCAGTTCTCTCCTTCCACAACATTAGACCCTAAACAGCAAGGAAATTCCACTTCTTTTTCAGATTATGGAATTACTACTTGCTCATGTAAAAGTTTAGTGAAGGAGAAGAAATCAAACAGAAATTGACCATCCTGTGGAATTTTAATGAGAAGCAAACTATCAGATCACTTCCTAGAATTCTTCCTTAACCTGGGTATAAAGAAAGGCTTTCTAACTACGACTAAAAATCTGGAAAGAATTTCTAATCTTGACTAAATAAAACATTTAAGTGTCCCATGGCAAAAACTATCATGAGCAAAGTCAAAAGACAAATGACAAATTCAGAGAAAATATCACCGACAAAAGGCTAATGGCTTTTATATAAAAGAACTTTTAAAAATTAAAGAAAAATAAGACCAAAGTCCCATAGAAAAATAGGCAAAAGACACCAGCAGACAATCTATAGCTATATAAAAATGGCCATTAAATACCTGAGATATTCAACTTCACTTATAAGTGAGGTAAATACAAATGAAAACAACACTAAAATATTTTTCTCCCATCAGATTGACAAAAACTCAAAAGCTTGATAATCTACCTGTGGGTGGATTATCCTGTGGGGAAACAGGCATTCCCCTACAAGCCAATGGGAATGTAAAAGGTTACAATTTCTGTAGCGGGGGGAGGGGGCATTTGGTAATATTCAGCATTTTCTACATGCATTTTCTATTCTACCAGTTTATCTTAAAGATACATCCTTACAATACAAAATACACATGCATATATACATACATGTTTATTACTATATGCATGAAGTATAATTCATGCATATACTGTATATTTGTGTGTATATGTGTATATGTAGACAGATAAGTATAATTATAAAATATCGTAAACCACTTAAATGTTCAAGCATAAGAGAGTGCTGAGTTCTCTACGGTACGTACACACATAATATGCACCCATTAAAAAGAATTAGGCACATGGGGGTGCCTGGGTGGCGCAGTCGGTTAAGCGTCCGACTTCAGCCAGGTCACGATCTCGCGGTCCGTGAGTTCGAGCCCCGCGTCGGGCTCTGGGCTGATGGCTCAGAGCCTGGAGCCTGTTTCTGATTCTGTGTCTCCCTCTCTCTCTGCCCCTCCCCCGTTCATGCTCTGTCTCTCTCTGTCCCAAAAATAAATAAACGTGGGGAAAAAAAAAAAAAGAATTAGGCACTAAATGCAACATGGGAACCTGGATTGGATCATGGAATAAAAAAGGACATGAAATGGCAAAACTGGTAAAATCCAAATTAAGCCTTTAGTTAGCAATATTGCATTAATGTTCATTTCTTAGTTTTGATAAATATACTATGGTTATAGAAGATATTAATATTAATGGAAGCTGAGTAGTAGGGTCTATGGGAATTCTCTGTCCTATCTTTACAGTTCTTCTGTAAATCTAAAAATTAATAATATTTCAACATAAAAACCAAACTATCAAAATGTTTTTTAAATAACAAATAATCACACACAACATGTGCATACTCTCTATGAACTGATATGAGGTGTTACCCAAGAGTTACTGACTGAAAAGAGCAAATGCAAAGGAGCATATATACATGAAGGCTTATGTGTAAGAATTAAAGAGAAATTAAAAAACAAAACAAAACATATACCAGCCTCTTTTCACAAAAAGAAACACAGGAAGCGTAGGCCCGATAACAATGAGGTTGGTTAATTGCAAGGAGTTGGGGAGAACAGGATAGCAAGACTGCAGAAGGGAGTAACATTTTGAGGAATTTAAACTTTCGGAAGCAAGTTAAAATTTTCTGCATGCAAAAAATAATATTAAACTATTCGGGAAAGGAGATAGGGCCTGAAACTGAAAGCGAACAGAAACAAATGACTGATTCCAGGACTGGGACGGAGAAAGTGCAGAGGATTCTAGGACATCCTGCTACAGCAGAAGTAAAGAAGTGCTCAAAAAAGCAACAGGGACATGTCACAAGGACAAAGGAGGCAATCTGTAGGTGTTTCCTCTAGCTAAACCTGGGATAGTGTGGGTACCAAAATAATTAAGCCCAGTAATGAAACATTAACAACAGAAAAACAGGAATCCATGAGTCGATACCAAAACAAATAAATAAATGATGAGAGAGCCCTTGCTTATAGTAGAATAGCATTCTTATAGAGAATGCTGGAGTTGGAAAATTATCAGTTTGTAAAAGCATCACAGCAAAGATTGGTTCAGACAAAAAAAATCGTCAAGGGATGATTCCTCACTAAATCATGGGGAAATTTTGATAAGGAATAGGATATTTGTGTAGCCTTAAAATATTTTCCTACAGAAAAGTTCAAATTGTTTATTATTTGAAGAGGCAAAATTAGTAACTCTACAGTGGAGAAACTGGGTAGGTAACACCTGGCTGGGGTTATATCGCCCAGCGAGGGGAGATGGGTATCATGTGTCCCCAGAACTGATACTCTTAAAAGCACATAAGATCACTTATGAAGTGTTCCACCTGGGAATACATAATCAGAATCAAATCACAGGAAATATCTGACAAAACCCAAAATGAAAAACATCCCATTAAAAAAACCAGAACTTATACTTAAAATCATGAATGTCATAAAAGACAGAGAAAGGCTATAGAAATGTTCAGATTGAAGAAGACAACAGACGAAAACCAACTCAACAGCTTCCTAAACTAGATCTTGTGCTGGACTGAAAAGAAAAAAATGTTGTACATTGGGTCAATTAACAAAATTGGAATATGTGCCAAATATTAAGGTATGATGTGAATGTTAAATTTATTGTGGGTGATAACTGCAGTGTTATTATTCAATAGAACATTCTTAGAAATACACAGTGAGGTATTTGGAGGAAATTCCTCTCAAATAGAAAGTAAATGAGCACTCACACGATAATGTAGCTGGGTATAATGTTAACAACAGGAGAATATGCAGATGGTCTACAGGTATGGCTTTACACAATTCTTATTTTTACAACTTTTCCGTAAGTTTGAAATCATTTCCAATTAAAAGTTAAAACTAAACAAAACAGACAACCCACTACCTGTATCTTTCCTCTCACAAATGTGGTGATATCATTCTCGTTTTCAAAGATGGACAGTGTCTGCAGCAGATTCTGCTCAAGCCATTCCCAGTGTTCGGTGATTTCTTTTCTGGAACCACCTGTACGAATGTAAAGATGATAACAGAATTTTCGGAATTTAAAAGATATGTAAACGGGCTCAATTCATCAATATGCAATGTCACTAAAGGAGACAGCTGCATTTAACTGCTTTCTCCTCTTCAGAGGAGACGCAGAGGACAAGTAGCGATGTGAAAACCCGAGAGTAAGTACTGTGTTATAGTCAAGTCTGACCAGGTGAGTTCAGACACTTTTCGCACACTGTTTCCACGTAGAAGGTAGCAGCATCTCTCCCGTTCACTTTTATGGACTGGGACTTGAGCACTATCTTCCATTTTTCTCCCTCCTAGAACCTGCACTTCACAGAGTAACGTAGATCTTGCTAGGACACTAGGTTACTTTTGTTAAGCTGCAATAATGAGAGCTTTGGTATGCCACTGGAGGTCTGATGTAACCACCTCCTATAATGGGCAAAAATTATCCCCACTCACTTCAATTATGAATGAGATGTGAAAACGGACTATCGCTAGGGAACAGCCGCCTGGCTCTCACGGGCACAGCTGCCTTGAAATGTAATGGGATGAGGTCATCCTCACAGCCTCCGACCAAGTCTCTACACTCGGGTAGGGAATAAGAAGCATAAGTCACCTCGCCTGGCAACCTCCACGTTTAAACAATCCTAGCCTGTAGCCTATGTAACGGGCACTTCTCTGCTCACAACTGCAGGGCATAACACAGAGGCCGTCAGGATGAGGATGTGGCTGTAAAGACACTGGGCTAAATCCCCTCCCCTTTTATTCTTGCCCTGGGATTGTTAACGATCTTGCAGAAAAACAATGTTTTATAAATCATTCATATGCCATATATATAAATCGTATGCACTGCTCATTCCAGAATTAAGGAATGATTTTGTGACTCCACTGATCCAACCTCCTGGCATCTCTTTCAATTTCCAAGCTTCCTTTTATGTGATTTCTTAATAGTGTCTTCCCTCTTTATTCTCTGTCGCCAGTAACTCAAAGTATCTCAGAATCTCATTCTGACTCCTGACAAGGAAGGGAGACACGAATGCGCCTACAATGATACCAGAACTGTAGGAGGAAAACTAAAATCTCTTTGAGAATGAGGTAGGTTTGAGAGGTTTCAGACCCACTATTTAAGGAGAGGCAAAACAAAACAAAACCCAAGTTCATTTTCTTTTACTTTAAACACCAAAACTGCCTTCACAGAATGCTGACGTAGAGGGTGAAAAGCAGATTTCTTAGTGGAAAGGCAGTCCTGTGAAAACATGAGAGAACAGATTATAGCTCCCTGTGGGCATTTTCCCTGGCTCACTCATTTGGGGTCATAGTCAACCACATGCGAGGGCAATTGATGATTCTGTACTATGTCGTTATGGCGAGAGCTAGAACTCAGAACACCTGGGCCCCCCTCCCTCTGCCACTAGCCGGTTGGATCACTTTAGACAGTCTGTTTAATCTGTGAAATGGAGATGAATGAACAACAGCAACAAAAACCACAACAAACGCTTACCGATTTCAGGGCAATGCTGTAAAAATCCCAAAGAATAATGTCCACAGACATACTTTGGAAAGGAGGAAATATTTTTTCAGATGCAAAGAATGCCCATTTGGAATATTTAGGTAATGGGTTATTCTATAGTTTACCAGAGAGCTTTAAAACATTTTTGATTTCAGGGGAGCCTGGATGGCTCAGTCAAGCGTCCAACTTCAGCTCAGGTCATGATCTCACGGTTCAAGAGTTCGAGCCCTGCATCCAGCTCTGTGCTGACAGCTTTGAGCCTGGAGCCTGCTTTGGATTCTGTGTCTTCCTCTCTCCCTGACCCTCCCCTGCTTGTGCTCGCTCTCTCTCTCTCTCTCTCAAAAATACATCCCAAAGAAGAACATTTGAGACTTTAAAATTTTAAATAGTCATTAGATAATTTTCTAAAATATAACCGTGTCCTTCCTCGTCTGTAAACAGGTTACTAGCATCACCAGCTATAACTGGCTGTGATATACAGAGAGAGCCCGGTAAATGCCTGCCATGAGCCCTCCACCCTGGCCATCTGTGCTGGTTTGCACTGTCAGATGTATGCACCTTAGGACAGCGTCAGTCCTAGAGGCCCACGAGTCTGCTGAGGTCCTGCAGACCCATTGGGCACAGTTCCCAGCGTCTGTCTGATCTTGCCTCTCTTCTGCCCCTGCCTCTGTCGACTGCAGATGTGCCTTCCACAGGCAGGTTTCCATGTGGTCTGACTGTTGACTCGTATCTCACCGTGCTCTGCCTTTGACCAAGTAGTCACATCAGACACGTGACTTTAGATGCCCTGTTAGACTGGCTGTGGAACCCAACCTCAGTTCAACCCCACCAATCCTCAGTTATCCTGGATAGAGAAGTCCATCAGCTATGAGACCTAGGACAGAACAGGTATGCCTTCAGCTTTGTACATGCTGCCTTCAAAGTGTTCTTTGTGTACATATTCCTGTAAGTACACCCATACACCCACCCCATTCCCAACACACACACGGTAAAGATGGCGTACGCATGCATGCACTCATTCAACACACATTCACTCATGCTTCCAACTCTCATGGATATAATACGAAAACATTATGGCCGATTCCCATCTACCAATAACCATCTGACCGCTCCTGTATTCATGTTCAGATTTACAATCTACGGCCATACCACCCTGAATGCGCCTGCTCTCGTGTGAAGTTCAGATTTACTATACACATTGTTTCCCCACCTATTGCCTTCTCTGCTGTCCCAAGACCTCCTGTTCTCCACCTCGTTGTCCCACCCAACATTTCCATAACTTATACCTTCTACCACCTAACGCCATTTGCACCACTGGCTCTTCTCTACACTTCTTGCTGCTCAGGATGTGAATCCCCACATTTCTATCTTCAGTTACCATCACTGCCCTCCCCACTGCTGCTGCTTGTGCTATTTCTGTCCCGCTCTCCATCTCCTGTTGTTTCTCCCACACTTCTCAGTGACACATGAAAAGGCTGGCCTTCTAGAATGAGCCGCTCACTGAGGAGCTGACGCCGCACATCTCAACATCTTTAGGTCTTGCAGCTCTTTCAGCTTACTCAGTGCCGTGGGCCTGCTTCTGTACTACCAAACAGGTTCTGGAGGTTTCTTCTGGCTACATCTACATCTAAGACTCCAAAGTTCCAGAAGACTGAGCTCTAGATAAGAAAGAACCTTGTGTACCATTATATGAAACCATCATCACCATATACTAGTGGAGAAAAGAAAGTCTCATGTATTAGTGGAGAAAAGAAAGCCATCAGCCAATGGTAGTTTCAGGAATTAACTATGGATACTTATCTGTACCCAATGGATACTTTCCAGGGTGAGTAATGAAACACACCTTTTACATTTACTGCTTACTAGACAAAAGCACCATATTCTCTGAACGCTTTGCTAAATTCACAAAAGGGTAAATGAAGACAGGGGTTCAGGGCTCCATGTTCTACAGTCTAAAAGTATGACAACACCTATAAAGCAGAGCCTCATTTCCTGACCCAGCAGACAAAACAGATTCTGAAGATGCCAGTCTCATAAAAAGTATTTCTGAAATCAGGTGTCCATTTCTGTCCACTTCTCACTCCAGAACAAAGAGTCCACGTTACATCTCAGAGATCACAGAGCAAATGCCCTGCCAACAGTTTGGGAACAACTGTCACTCTGGCAGACCACTCTTTAGGAAGGAGTGAAACTCCAACAACACCATGTTGCAATCCTAAATGTTCCTTAGAAATAGCTCTTTCGTTTCTCAAGAAACTAAATACAAGGGCTGCAATATTTAAGATGTTGGGACTTTTCTTTTGTTATTTTTTAAGGTGAGATGACACGAAGCTCTTGTGCCATGACTGTGAATAGGGACAGGTCTATTTAGCCAGCAGTTTGAGCAGAATGTGCTGGACGCTCAGAATAAGAAAGGAAGGGCTTGGCTGTCGATTTTCTGGAAAAGGCTTCATTTACAGAGATACAGCAAGAAAAACAAGCTGACCTGACTGTGCATTCAGCTGGAACAACAAAGAAAGCCGGTGTCGAGAATGAGAACCCTTCAGGAAATCCAAGTTAACCCAAGTTAAATCATTCTGCAGTAATAAAAACTACATTGACACTTGATGGGCTTAAGGTTATCGAGAAATTAATTTTGGAAAAGTGGGAATCTTTATCATTCAGAGTAGAGTTTTGTTTATGTTTTGTTTTGTTTGTTTGTTTTTAAGAATACTAGTCACAGGCCCTGTGCATATACCTGGGCAAAATGTAAACATTATTTAAGATGATGAAAAATACAAAATCATCCTAGCCTAAACTCTCATCTAGCTTTAAATGTATCTTAAAGCACATAAAGACTACTGGAAACAAAAAGGAAAAAGCATTAAGAGGGACCCACAAATGGATTCTATCAGATCTGGCCTCTGAGGATTAAGAACAAAGGCTAAGGCCCTACGGATAGATATCCAGCAGACATTTCCTTGTGATGCAAAACCTATGTTTAAGTGCAGTAAGTACGACTGAGGTTGGATTATCTGGAATAAGAAGAAGCCTGGTTATTGGGGAGCCAAAACCATATCACGGAGCAGAACACTTTGATGTCAAAAAAGCACACCTGGTTTCAAAAGTACACATACTGACTTTGGGATCATAGGTAAATTAGCTCATTTCTCTGTGCTTCAAACACCTCATCTGTAATACACAGGTAACAACACCTGCCACATTGGTTTGTGCTGGAATCAAAGAAGATAATATGGGCATGTGAAGTCCTTAGCACAGGTCAAGAAAATACAAAGCACTAAATAAACAGTCGCCTTTGCCACTCTAAGTAGCGGAACATAAAGATCTCATCTTGACTTGTGATGGAGAAGATATTTTGAAAGTCCGATGTCAGGGCACCAGGACATCATCGGCTGTTTAACCCTTGCCTGACTAACATGCACTCAGCAGAAATCTCTCTGGCCATGGCATCATTCTGTTTAGATTGCAAAGTGTACACATTATTGAAGTAAGGCATGCATAGAACTCCTTGTGGAACTATTATAAGCTTTTTTTTTTCACATTTATTCATTTTTGAGAGAGAGACAGACAGAGTGTGAGCGGGGGAAGGGCAGAGAGAGAGAGGGGGACACAGAATCTGAAGCAGGCTCCAGGCTCTGAGCTGTCCGCACAGAACTCATAGGCTGCGAGATCATGACCTGGGCCAAAGTCGGACGCTTAACTGACTGAGCCACCCAGACGCCCCACTTCTTATTTTTTTTAACATATTTTTTAAATGTTTATTTATTTTTGAGAGAGAGGTACGGAGTGTGAGCAGGGGAGGGGCAGAGAGAGAAGGAGACATAGAACTGGAAGCAGACTCCAGGCTCTGAGGTGTCAGCACAGAGCCCGACGTGGGGCTTGAACTCATGAAACACAAGATCATGACCTGAGCGGAAGTCAGATATTTAACTGACTGAACTGCCCAGGAGCCCCTGTAAGCTTCTCATATAACTCGGTTTATAATCTCTTACCGGTCATAACAATATGCTCATAGCTTCATAACACTTTGACAAAAGAGAAACCCAGGTAACTCATCCAGCCTTGACTATAAGAATCAGTGGTTGATGTCCTTATTTTACTTTTTCACTTAAGTGCCAAGGTCCTCTCCCACTCTGATGGAAAGAATGTAAACGGCTATCTTTCTGGAAGGCAATCAAGCTAGAAATACTAAAAGCCTTACAGATATGTGTGTTTTTTTGGCTCAGCATAACTATTTCTATAAATTTATCCTCAAGTGATAATTAAAGGAATGTGAAAAGATTTTTTTCAGAGGATACTGATTAAGGCTGTTCAACATGCAATTAACATTAGGGGGGGAAAGACCCACATTTCCAATAATACTGTGTAAGATAAATTATGTTACATGCACAATAAAATATTATCTACCTATTAAAACTCACATTAGAGAAATAGGTTTTATTAATGTGGAAAGTCTATATACATAGATGTATGTATGCACAAATATACCTATGTAAGTGTATGTATAGACACACACACACACACAAAGTCTGAAAGGTGATTTGGAGGGTGGTAGTGTTTTCAAATTTTTATTCTTTTTTCTTATTCTATATTTTCTAATTTCCTGCAATGAACATGTATTGCTTGAAGAAAAAAAGGAAGTTCTTTTTTTTTTAAGCTGCTATGTTCCCAAGGATACGAGAGTAGTTCTTGAGGTACACAGACCAAGAAAGGACTATAAAATACCAACTTCCACACTACATGTACCTCATGTGGATGGCAACTAAATTATCCCCACATTTTCTCTATCAATTGTAGAGAAATGGCAGAAACAGAATTAGCAATCTTTAATTAAACTCTGGGTCTTACCAGTTGCTGACTAAAAGAATGTTTAATCATAAAAGCCAGGATGGTGCTGCTAGGCTGGGAAGGGGGAGAGCTGAGAACTTGGTCTCAGCTCTGCACTAACCAGCTACAGCTAGCATTGTGAACCTGGGCGATTCCCCTTGCCTCTATCCTATTGAAATAAAGATGTTAGACAAGATGGCAGCTAAAATATCTTTCAGTTCTGAAAAAGCTTCTCTTACAGCAAAGACTTAGTTCTGAATGAACATCTAGGCCCAGATGAAATTCTGGGATGGTAAAGAAAAGAGAAACTAAATCAATAGGCAGCCAAATCAAGGCAGCATGCAGGGCTGTGTCATCTGTGAAATGCCCATCAAACACACATCCTCCACCCTGTTTCCTTTATCAGTCCTGCTGGAAGGTCAGATGTATCTAGAGGGAACTGTCAACAGCTCCTTCTTTCTTTCTGTTTGTTGCTCTTCTTGGCGGTCCCAGACTTCCTCTGTAGACAACGTCCTTGGAAATACCACCATTTTTATGTGTCTGTATTTTCAATGAGGTTGTATAACCCTTCTTACTGTTAGAACCTTCTCTAGTTCTTCTAATGGGGAAAGCCAAATGGGTTGCCTTCTACTTAAATCCACTTAAGGCCAAGGAGGACAGAGAGAACTAGGCTCTCTCCTGCCTCTGGGGCACCAAGTCCAAAACTCTAGCTGCTGGGGGAAGACCTATAGCTGTTTAGCGCCCTAGTGAGAGTCTCAGGTGCAAAACAGTCAGTCAACTGACTGGTGGGGAGTGGGGGCGACTGTCAGAATATAACAAGCTCAACAAAGCTGGCTGGCCAAATCCCTAGGATACTGCTTTCTTTATGATCTTAGAGATCGCAAAAGGTATAATTCACTGCATAAACCACTGAGCAAAACGCACTTCAGCAAGCTACAATTGATGGCGTGATGGAATATCAACCAAAGAGAATGATGGCTTCATTTTGGGCAGTAGTGAAAAGACACAGCCATTATTAGGAAGGTTTTTGGCTCTCCTTCCCAATTAAAGGTCTCAAGGAAATGTAAAGCATCAATTTCTTCAAACCAATCTGGATACAACTGTTAAAAGATTAGAAGAAGCATACGAAAATAGTGTTTTACCAAATAACTCCTGCTTTTTTTCCCCATTCTTCTTTATGGATCATATTATCGCCAAGGGCCAGGTGATTATTATATTGGAAGCAAGTAAGACTAGGCCCATAAGACTCCTTCTGCCTGGCTCTTTGTGGCTCAAGTGAAAGGCAAGTCAAACGAGTAGGATTTACCACTGCTCTTCTATAGAAAGTAGTCTACGTCAAGACTCTGACAGTAGATGCTTCCTTCAATTCAATTGACATGTTGAAGGTTCACAAGGTGCATGGCACACAAGGTTTTGTAATGCTACGGGTTCTACAGGGCAGTGAGTTAGACTCACCCAGTATTCTGCTGAAGCTTCTCCCTACAGCAAAGACTCAAGAAATTGAAGCAAATTAAAAAGCTCTTGACATACTGTCTCACCAATACCAACTCTGTAGTTTACAAAAAATAACACTAAAATTACAAACCAGAAGGTCAGCATATCAGAGAAATCTGAAAGCTGGCAGCTTCCGCTCTCAAAATCCTCTCCTGAAAGGGAGCCAGCAATTTGGGTTTTAAATGGAAATCGATAAGAAGGGCTAATGGGTGAATGGGACTTTCACGGTGGTTGTCACTTCCGTGGAGTCTTCCACAAGGAAATTCTGGAGCTCTCTCTATGGGTAATCAATACATACAAAAGCTAAAACTGTTCTGGGTTTATGATAATGAGATCATACAGTTGTGACAGGCATTACTTACTGGGAAAATGAAAGTACATCTCTTTGTGGTATAAATTATGCCATCAGCATTTACTGCCTAGTGTTCCTTAGCCTTGTTTTGGCAAATAATTCAGGAACAATTCAGCTTTGTAACTCTGGGCTCTTTCCCACATGAGCTTTCACAGAAGCATGTGCTTCGTAGAATGGCAAAATCCCAGAAACAAACTGAAGAATAGTAATGTCAGGTAACAGGCAAAACAAAACAAAACAAAAAAAAGGGTTAAGGCTGAGAGGGCAGGAAAAGAAGAGTCATGAGGCACAAACCAGCAGCTCATAGAAGTGTAAAAGCACACTGACGTGGGAAGGGCAGGCACCTAGAGCACTAGAAAGGCAGATAGGAGAGCTCTAAGGAGCTCCAGGCTCCAAAGGATCTCAAAAGCCTCTGGGCACAAGTGCTAGGCTGGAAGGTGAAAGAGAATGAGTGAAAGTGTCCTTTGCACACACTTGTTAAGTAGTTTAGTGGTTCTGTCTGATTTCTAATTCCCTTTCTTTTTATTTCTTCACTTGCTGGCTACAATGTCTATTTTAACAGGATTCTAGAATGTTTGCCAACTAAATGTGACACTTTCCTCACCAACCACCCCAGGGCATTCCCCACTCTACAGTAGCTATTGGGTTCTTCCCTTTTGTATTGAATAAATGGCACAGATGGCTGGAATGTTAACTTACAGGAGCCTGGGTTACACTGGTAAGTCTGTCTTCTTCACGGTCCCAGCTTCCCTCTTCCTTTAGCCTTTATCTCCTTCCTCTCACTCCAATCCCCACCCTTCACCCCTAGGTGGTTTTCTCCATGCCCTGCACCCTGATGCCATTCCTTCATTCACCAGAATGCATAAATGACTGATTAATTCCATCATGTCTCATGGGGCTGTTTGCATCTTAACCAGAGTAACTTGAAAGGGATACAACACTACAATGTTAGAATTTCAGGTACCATTAAATCCTTGAGGGAGCATGAATAGAGCACTGGAGCCTTCCGGCAGCTGGGACTCACACCCAGATCATTTCCCCTACCTATGTAAAAGGCCAGCTGAGATTCCTGACTTTAGTTGGGCACCCTGCAATCAACTGGCAGCGTGTGGTACTGGTTCACACCGGGCTATAACTGAATATTTACTTATGTTCTCAAGAGCAGAGACCGGATCTAATTATTTCTGTATCTTTAGATCCGAGCACAGCACTTCCTACTGAGTAAAGATCAGTTCAAAGACTGAACAAAGTCAACTGAAAAAGCTCCCAATGGCCAAAGCTAGAATGATTTGAGCAACAAAATAAAGTGGTACTGGACTGCCCCAATAAATATATATGATTCCACACTGATAAAAATAATTGAATAAATTAAAATTCCCCACTCCTTAAGGGTGGGCTGTGCATAGTGACTTCTTCCCTGAGAGTATACAGCATGGAGAGGAGGAAAAAATAGTAACATAACAGTGGAGAAACCCAAAAAACACTACTTCCGCTGGGTGATCAAAGAAAACATCGTCAGTCATACATTGACAATAGGTACCCTTGCTTGACATAATGTGATAAAAAAAGCACTTTATCTCTGTGATGTTCCTCAGCAAAAATCCATCACCTCAGCTTAATCATGAGAAAAACATCAAATTCCAATAGAGGGACCTTCTATAATATACCTGACTAGTATCCTTTAAAAGTGGCAGGGTCATCAATAACAAGGAAAGCCTGAGAAACTTCCACAGCCAAGGAACCTAAAGAGACATGACAACAAAATATAGTATCCTGGATAGGATCTCAGAACAGAAAAAGGACATTAAGTAAAAACTAAGGGAATCAAGGGGTGCCTGGGTGGCTCAGTCAGTTAAATGTCTGACTCGACTTCAGCTCAGGTCATGATCTGATGGTTCGTGAGTCTAAGCCTTGCAATCAGCTCTGTGCTGACAGCATGGAGCCTGTTTGGGTTTCTGTCTCCCGCTCTCTCTCTCTGCCCCTCCCTCACTTGCTATGTCTCTCTCAAAAAAATAAACAAAAATACACTTAAAAAAATTAAAAAAAAAAACTAAGGAAATCTAAATAAGCTATGGATTTTGTTTAGTAATAGTGTATCAATATGAGCTCATTAGCTAAAACAAATGTACCATACTAAGATGTTAATAATAAAGGAAACAATGTGTGTGAAGGGCAGATAGGTGCTCTCTGAACTATCTACTCCATTTTTCTATAAATCTAAAACTGTTCTAAAAAATAAAGTCTGATTTGAATTGAACCAGAAAAGACCCCAAATAGCCAAAGCAATCTTGAAAAAGAAAACCAAAGGAGGCATCACAATCCTGGACTTCAAACTATACTACAAAGCTGCAATCATCAAGACAGTATGGTATTGGCATAAGAACAGACACTCAGATCAATGGAACAGAATAGAGAACCCAGAAATGGACCCACAAACATGTGGCTAACTCATCTTTGACAAAGCAGGAAAGACTATCCAATGGAATAAAGACAGTCTCTTCAGCAAGTGGTGCTGGGAAAACTGGACAGCGACATGAAGAAAAATGAACCTGGACCACTTTCATACACCATACACAAAAATAAACTCAAAGTAGATGAAAGACCTAAACATAAGACAGGAAGCCATCAAAATCCTAGTGGAGAAAGCAGGCAAAAACCTCTTTGATCTTGGTGGCAGCAACTTCTTACTCAACACGTCTCTGGAGGCAAGGGAAACAAAAGCAAAAATGAACTACTGGGACCTCATCAAAATAAAAAGCTTCTGCACAGCAAAGGAAACAATCAGCAAAACTAAAAGGCAACCTACAGAATGGGAGAGGATATTTGCAAATGACATAGCAGATAAAGGGCTAGTATCCAAAATCTATAAAGAACTTATCAAACTCAACATCCAAAAAACAAATAATCCAGTGAAGAAATGGGCAAAAGACATGAACAGACACTTCTCCAAAGAAGACATCCAGATGGCCAACTGACACATGAAAAAATGCTCAACTTCACTCATCATCAGGGAAACACAAATCAAAACCACAATGAGATACCACCTTACACCTGTCAGAATGGCTCACATTAACAACTCAGGCAACAACAGATGTTGGCGAGGATGTGGAGAAAGAGGATCTCTCTTGCATTGTTGGGAATGCAAGCTGGTGTAGCCACTCTGGAAGACACTATGGAGGTTCCTCAAAAGATTAAAAATAGAACTACCCTACAACCCAGTAGTTGCACTACTAGGTATTTATACAAGGGATACAGGTGTGCTGTTTTGAAGGGACACATGCACCCCAATGTTTATAGCAGCACTATCAACAATAGCCAAAGTATGGAAAGAGCCCAAATGTCCATCGACGGATGAATGGATAAAGAAGACGTGGTGTACATATACAATGGAGTATAGCTCAGCAATCAAAAAGAATGAAATCTTGCCATTAGCAGCTACATGGATGGAACTGGAGGGTATTATGCTAAGTGAAATTAGTCAGAGAAAGACAAATATCATATGACTTCACTCATATGAAGACTTTAAGAGACAAAACAGATGAACATAAGGGAAGGGAAACAAAAATAATATAAAAACAGGGAGGGGGACAAAACAGAAGAGACTCATAAACATGGAGAACAAACAGAGGGTTACTGGAGAGGGTGTGGGAGGGGGGATGGGCTAAATGGGTAAGGGGCACTAAGGAATCTACTCCTGAAATCATTGTTGCACGATATGCTAACTAATTTGGATGTAAATTAAAAAATAATAATAATAAAATAATAAAAATAAAGTATAAAGTTTATTATTAATAATAATAAAAACCAAGTGGCAGTAAAAAATGAAAAGAAAAGTGTTCTGTGTCCTTGCTTTTCCTATGGTTATTTGTAAAGGCACAGGCAAACGAATAACTATAAAACCTTGGCCACTTTGGATGAAACATTCTTGTGAGAGATCCAACAACGGCAGAGCTGTTGACCACCATTTTAAACACAGGACATTATTCCAGATTATCATCAGGAAAAAGAATTGATCCCTACCCAAGGAGGAAGCACTGTGCTAGGATATGTGTGTATCACTTAGTACACTCAAGTGTTTCACGTGTTTCTCTTCATTTCCCAGCTGCCCATGGAGTTTGGTTAGAGTCGTGTGACTGGTTCAAGCCAACAGAGTGCGAGTAGAGGTGGTGTGTGACACATCTGGGCCAAGGAAGTTAAATGCAGGTGTGCCTCTACCTCCCTCTTTCCCCTTCTAAGTTGTCCTCCTATGGAGGCTTTGTGTCACTGCGAATGGAGGAGGCCACAGGATCCACACAAGACTTCACCAGAGTGAGAAAGAAACCGCTCCTGCATTAAGCCATTGAGATTTGGGGTTCATCTGCCAAAATGGCTATGGTTATTACCCTAAAATACCAAGAGACTGCATTCCCAAATAAAGGCTCCTTCCTCTCTGGCCGAAAGTTATTAATCATAAGGTTTCTCGGTATTTCTGAATATCACTACTTACCACAGGCGATGGTCCAATAGACCAAAGAGTCAGGAGTCTGGTACAGGATTCGGTAAGGAGCCACCCGGGCACTGGAGTCCAGCACGACATCAAGGGTACCCACGAGAAGGCCTGAGGGTGGAGAAGGCAGAAAAATGCTTAAGGGTTTCCCCAGGGCTTCCCCAAATTCCCAGAGGCAGTGTCAACACACCCCTTCGGCTGGACCTCCCAATGGTCTTCCTCTACAACCCTTCTCGACAAGCCCTCTCCTGTCGCACCCCGCCGTGACAAAATTTTCATCTTAAACATTCTGATGCTGGCTCTACGTGACTTGTTCCAACAATCACCAAGAGAAACAGCACAGGCTGGAAGGCAGTCTGCTGGTTTCTAAAGCAAGCGAAGGCTAGCAAAGCTGGTAGCTCAGTCTGCATAAGCTGGTATTCATAAATGCCTATTTAAAATAAAAATAAGTAAGGTATTAAGCATTTACATGTTGGTGTCTCTGCTCTACCTACATGAGACCCAATGTGCATTATTTTCTCCCTCTCTCCACCTAAGAAACCCAGTCTTAATTTGAGTAACTTGCCAAGGCCAGGAGCTAGTCATGTCTATCTGAGTTACTGTGTCAGGCTGGCCTACATATTATTTTAATCTGCCCCACTTTTCTTCATATTGGAAAAGTATAGTTCAGCTCAGCAACCATCAAATCAGTACCTACTACGTTCAAAGCAAACTCTGTGGGCACAAAACATAATAAGACAGAGAGTCCTTAAGGTATTTATAATCTAGGAGGAAAGAAGGCCAGAGTCTTAACACTTGTTTAGGAGTGAACAAGGGCTGTGAAACAAGCATTTTCTCATCTCAGTTCCCATCACAGTGGCAGAGTCCTTTGCCATTTGTCACATCAAACATTAAAATGATTGGAAAGGCAAAAAATGCCAGGAAGGCATCCTGGTAACATACAGTAGAATTCTGTGGGTCAGGAACCTCACTGATCTGTCCGGGCCCTGGGGGAAACTTGCCCACATCATCCAAGTCTGTCCAGGAAGCCTGAATAGCCAACACATGATTTTACCTTTTTATTTGTGAGAAATGCAAATACCCAATATGCTGCTGCTCACTTAAGAAGAGGCAGCACCTTGGGGAACCTGTGTGGCTCAGTCAGTTAAGCCTCCAACTCTTTTTTAAGGTTATTTATTTTTGAGAGCAAGAGAGAGAGCATGTGAGAGCAGGGGAGGGGCAGAGAGTGAGGGGGACAGAGGATCTGAAGCAGGCTCTGTGCTGACAACAGAGAGCCTCATTTGAGGCTTGAACTCACGAACCGTGAGATTATGACCTGAGCCGAAGTCAGAAGCTCAACTGACTGAGCCACCAGGTGCCCCAAGCACCAGACCCTTGGATTGCAGCGCGTGCGTGCATGTGCGTGCGTGTGTGTGCATGTGCATGTGTGTGTGTGTGTGTGTGTGCATTCTCTCTCGCTAGAAGTGCAAGTCTATCTTAAAACCACCATTCCTCCAAGTCTCCCCTCCAGGAAAGTGTGCCTCTTTTATCTATCCTAAGCTGGGATTAGGCACCAAACGTTTTCTCCACTATTCTAAAATAACATGGACACACACACAAACTCCACAAAGTCAAATAAACTAGATCCCTTACTTGGCAAGATGACTCCAAAATATCCCTATAAAGTAAATGCCCAGAATTATTCCAAGGTCAGATGGAAATCAGCACACAGCAGGACTTGGACTCAGAAGAATCAACTAGAAACTCTGACTAGTTTTCATCTTAAGGCAAGGCATTTTATTTTCAATGGCTTGATTTTCTCAATGATACAATGGAGACAATATCACAACTACAAGATTGCTCTGGTAATAAGACAAAATATAATAGGATTTAGAGGCAAGAGGCAGAATAGAATAAGGGCTTAAGAAACCTGGTCTAGAACTTGCCAAGACATTCCTTTGTTTAATTCGACTTATCCTTAGATGGCATGTTTACTGAAAATGGTTTGGAGTAGCACTGATGGTGGTCAAGGCTTAGAGGGGGAGGCTAAAGGTCCAGGCTCCCTTGCTCTGCTACTATTGAAAATAAGTAGCCTCCCAGAAGCATGAACCTGACCCATAGCAGGCTTTGCATAAACTTCTGCAGAATCTGAACCAGAAGTTCTTCTGAAACTGTCACCACCAGTATGTCTTGACGTGTCGTCTTCTATTAATGTCTTGAGGTTCGGTTCCGACCATATCGAATACTTTGATGTGCACCATACCACTGAAATTCACTTCCTTCTGCTCTGGCAGCCTGGGGTCATGGACAGGGCCACTGTGCAGTCACCCAGTGTTCAGAAGAGCTTAGCTCTGACCCTGACTCTGTTATAGCCAGTTCCGTGGTGTGAACATGCCATAACTTCTCATTGTTTTGACTGCCTCCGTTGTAAAGTGATCATACTAGCACTTGCCTTCCTGCCCCAAGGTTATTAGTCAAGAGGCCTATGGGAGATTAACCGTAGGCAAGTCCTATAGTTGTCCTTGGTCTTTGTCCAAGGACAGGAACCTGTTTAGGCTCACTCCAAACCACAGTGACCATAGCCACCTAAACACACCAGGAAAAACAATCCTTCACTAGAGTAGAAATTAATTTATTTGTTTGATCTGGACCGTATAACATACATTAAAAATAAAATCCCAACAGCCTGTAGTTTTCCACGGGGTAAATTTCCACATAATGCCACACATGTGTTGCATTTTTGTTTTCTTTAATATGACATGGATTTACTGTGAAGAGCTCTAATTACTTTTCAATTATCTGCAGATGGAAGGGTATATTAATAGAAAAGCAGAAAAGAACACCAGCTAAACTGGATTCCCTTCCATGTGAACTAGAAATACAAATACATCGCTCATAACTGTTTGTAATACTTTACTTTTCTTGAATCTAAAAGAAATGAAACTCCCCCAATACTGGAAATGTCACCTACGTTGGTTCTAAAGAACACACACTTCAGTCTGGGGTTAGGGAATTCAGTCAAGGATTAGCCTTGGTTTAATGAGCCCCTAAAAGAGTGTCATCACAGATAAAGATTCTTCCAAGGGCAAGCATACCTCACTGAGCAGAGCAGCCAACAGAGACAGTCCTGGTTCTGGAATTCTTCAGTCTTGGCCCTGCCATCACCCAACTCTCACACTCAGCCTCCCCGAGCCTCAGTTTCCCCATCCTTAATGTCTCACTAGACTTTTATATTCTGTAACACACAGGAAGGAAGGTCTCTGTAAAGGTTCAACCTGATCCACTCATCTTCACCACCACAAATATCCCCGATTAAAATTCATCTGCTATATCCATTACTCTAATTAACAAAACCTCTAGTGTCACTCAGAGATAAAGAAGAGTTGTTTAAAGAAGATTCTCCAGGGTGAGGGCTTCTGATTAGATGCCAGCTCACCAACACCGAGTGTGCTCACAACTGGCACCAACCAGTTGTGACAAACTCCCACCAGGGGCACTTGGGTGGCTCAGTTGGTCGAGCATCCAACTTCGGCTCAGGTCATGATCTCGCAGCCTGTGAGTTCAAGCCCCACGTCGGGCTCTGTGCTGACAGCTCAGAGCCTGGAGCCTGTTTTGGATTCTGTGTCTCCCTCTCTCTCTGCCCCTCCTCTGCTCATGCTCTCTCTCTCTCAAAAATGAGTAAATGTTAAAAAAAATTTAAAAAAAACAACTGGCACCACCAGCTTCCACTAAGACTTAGATGAAAACTAATACCTACCATATGGTTCATGCTGAAATATTTTATTTTTTAAAGTTTTATTTATTTAAGTAATCTCTACACCCCCTGTGGGGCTCGAACTCATGACCCCAAGATCAAGAGTCATCTGCTCTTCTGACTGAGCTAGCCAGGGGCCCCATGCTGAAATATTTTATAAGTTAACTGCAGACAGTATAATATGGTAATACTCACATTAGGCACATATACAATCAGAAAACTGCCGTGAAAATTCTGTGAAAATTTAAGGTACCGGATATCAAGACAGAAAGCAATACTGTGAATTGAGGCATGCAGTTGGCCAGTTGAATCAATAAATACACTCTTCCACTCTGTCACTTTGTAACACTGACTAGAATTTGCCGTCTATTTGGAATGTTGTGCTTGTCTGTCAATTCTTACCTCCCACCACCTCAAATGACAAACTCGCAATTATTTAACGCCACCTCTTTCTATCCCTCATGCCCCTCCAAGTTCTGTTTCTGTAGTACCTATTGAATTTATTTAAAATTACTTGCACATTTTGCCTTGTTCTACTTTTCCTCCTCTTTCCAGACGGAGCCCCTTACGGCGGAATCTAACAGACTCTTTCTGACTCCTAGGTCCTGAACTTTGCTTGAAGCACAGTAAGCCCTGAATACACATTTGATGAATGGATGAGCTAGGTATTTTTAAAAAACCTTAAACAGTAATTTATTGCTGTGCTGCCTAAACCCTACTGATATAGAGTCAAGACTCTGGGAGAGGGAAAACATTCCTCCTATACCCACTATCCATGCAGAATAGTAGGAGATGGGAAATCTTATCTAGAGAATCCAACCGCCCCCCCCACACACACTCAAAATCCCCCCAAACCAACCCAGCAATCAGGATTTTCTTAGAAGTCGTATTATTCATACCTCCAAAATGGCTGTCAAAATACTGAACCTTTTAGCATTTCCCACACAAAGCATTGTTTTAGCAGCTGTTCTAGTCAACTATTTCTGGTGTTAAACAATCATTGATCGCCTGAGATAACTAAATCAAATTATGGCCCTCAAAATAACTCTTCCCCACATCTACCTATTTATATTAGTTCAGGGGCATCTCATAACATAAAAATGCTGGTTTCAAGGGGATTCAGAAAACACAACAAAATTGGTATATTTAGGTTTCCCATCTGGCTGTGGGCACTGGAGGGTGTGTGACACACAGAGTCATCGCTTGCCCTGGTTCTGTGCCCGGAGGGTGCCGCACATGTAGGAATGTGGCCATGACAACAATCAATCATCCACTGATGATCTTGGAATAACAATGTTAAAATGGACAGGATCTTAAAGGTTATTCAGTCTCCCTCTACCCCCTTAGCCATACAGACAGTCAGAAGTCTACCAAGATCATGGCAGCAGAAAACTCAGGGGCATGGGCTCCTGGTGCAGAAACAATAATAGTACCTTCTCAGAGAGTGCCCCATATGCCCTACACACTATTTGTTAATGAAATATTTCAAAACCACAGAAGAGTACAGGATATTACAAATGCATGCACCACTACTCTGACTTTAACATTTGTCCTTATCTTCTTTCTTTCTTTTTTTTTAATGTTTATTTATTTTTGAGAGAGAGAGACACAGAGCATGAACAGGGGAGGGGCAGAGAGAGAGGGAGACACAATCTGAAGCAAGCTCCAGGCTCTGAGCTATCAGCACAGAGCCCGATGCGGGGCTCAAACCCACGAACCACGAGATCATGACCTAAGCTGAAGTTGGACGCTTAACTGACTGAGCCACCCAGGCACCCTTCTTCTCTCATTTTTTTAAACAGAGAAAATGTAACACAGACAGCAAAGGTCTCTTTTGTGCCTCCTTGATCCTACTTCCCTCTCTCCTTCACCACTGTCAAGTTGTTTTATATTCTTCCCATCCAGGTCCTTACACTTTTATTGTCCCAAGTATATGTACACGAATGTACTTTAACACTGATATGCATTTTACTTTTTATATTAACGATAAAGAGTAGATACTGTTTGGCAACCTATTGTTTTCACTCAATAATATGATTATAAAATTTACCCAGGTTATACTTGTAAATCCAATTCATCCATTTTAAATGTTGTGTAATATTCACTGTATAAATAAACTGTAAGTTACTCTTTCTCCTAATAAAGGACATTTGGGTTTATTTCCAATTTTTCCCCCTATAACAGACATTGCAATAATTGTTTTTTGTATATGATGCTTTAAGCATGTGAAAACATTTTAGAATGGAATTCTTGGGTCATAGGGTAAGTGTACCTTTAAACCTTACTAAATATTGCAAAATTGCTGTCCAAACTGATTGCCAATTTACTCTGACAAGGAAAGCAAGAGAATGTGTTTCTCCATAATGGCCCCAACACTTGGTATTATCGGTTGTTTTTTTAAAATTTTCATCAGTCTCAAGGCTGAGAAATAGTACCCATTTGTTGTTTAAAACATTTTTTTTAATGTTTATTTATTGAGGTGAGGGGGGGAGCGAGGGCTCTTGAGTGGGAGAGCAGCATTGAGATAGAATCCCACGCAGGCTCAGTGCTTTCATCATGGAGCCCGATGCAGGGCTCAGTCTCACAAACCAGAAGATCATGACCTGAAACAAAATCAAGAGTTGGAGGATTAACTGACTGAGCCACTCAGGCGCCCCCATTTGTTGTTGAAGTTTGCATTTTTCTGATTACCAATCAGTTTGAGTATCTTTGCCTCTTTATTGACCATTCTGGTGTCCTGTTCTGTAAGCTATTTGCTTTTCCCACTGAGCTGAACTTTGCTGGAGACCCAGTTCAGAAATTCACAGTTTACCATTTTGAGGCTTCCACTAATACATACGCTGATCGATTCATTTCACCAAATATACACTGATCTCCCTAAAGCCTGAGAGGCAGTACACTTGGACTTACTTCTTCACATATATATTCTATATAAATGGAGAAAGTGAGATCACATTTGCAAACCTCTTTGCATCACTCCCATGGAAAGTTTCCGTAGGTCACAGGTTCCCACCTCTTCCTATCAGCTGCTCCCAAGGCATTATTGGTATATCCCCTGTAAGTCTCAGTACTTATAGAGGGTACATGATATTAGGCAGAAAGTAATTAGACAGTAACACCCAGAAGCAGCTGCTGACAGTTATAAACTCCAGCCACACCATAGTTTTTTACATGTCTCTTAATGAATCTTGCTTGTCGTTTCCTCCCACTGTGAGCTCCTTGAGGGCAGGCACAGCCTTGTTGATCTTGAATTCCCGAAGCCTACAGTAAGTTCTGATATAGTAAGTTCTGGCCAATTGGCCTTAAATAATTAAAACTGCCCAAGAATGATTCACCGAAAGGAGACCAACACTTGAGAAAAGGTTGGAAAATCTCACCTCAGAGAGTGTGAGGCAATACCGATCAAGCTCCCAGTTAAGCTTTGTATCATGGGAGATCAACTTCTCTAATTTCTGAAGTAATTGGTCACTTTTTAATGAATATTGAGATTTATCTGGCACCACGATAGACCAAAAGCAGAGATATTTAGGGAAAGCACAAGTCTTCCTACTCTCTTCCTTTGCAAAGGAAACCGATCCAGAGACTGGCAGTTGTTGCCAAAAAACCAAGAAATTATCCCGAAGTTTAACCAGTGTAAACTCTTGCATCCACCCACAGACTGGTAAACAATTTGTTTGCACCCCACCCTGGCCAGGGGACCAGGTAAGAGATTAGGAACACTGGTGTGCGCACAGCCGTGCAGGGGGGATGCTGGCATTGGCAGGTGAGGGGTCAGCTCCGTGGTTATAAATACACTCGAGTTCATAGTGTGACCATGAACAATGAGAAGGTACACACGGGCTCCTGCAGACCAGCTACAGTATCTCTGAGAGACATGCGAGCCATGTCTGTGTTCTGTAAGGAGCTGAGGGACACAGGTTTGTTGGGAGAGATGGCTGGGGCTGGATATGGAGGCAAGGAGTTTTCTCAGTTTTATAACCTGAAAGAGTATAAAAGGCGTTCTCAAGTATGGATCCTACTGGCTAAAAGGGAGAGACCATTCTCAATGCTGGGATTCTACCTTCGGTGCAGAACAGTCTGGGCATGTTTTTATTTTCTAGTAGTGCGTATTTTCTAACCCTTCTAGCATGGTTAGGTAAAAATGGTTTCTCAACCCAGTTCAAACCACTGTTGTCGGTTTGAAAAGGCCACCCACAACTCTCTCAACTTCAACAGCCGTCTCTCATGACACCATCCCAGCCACACATGCATCACGGCTGCCTTACGACAATGCCTCTCTCTTGAGGGGAGAGAGAGCCCATCTTACACACACACCACACTCACACACACACTCACACAGGGGTTTGTCACCATTTGTGGAAAGACGGAAGTAATGAGAAGTCTGGTGGTCCAGGAAATATACTGCCGGCTCTGTCAATTAGGAGAGTACTTCTCAAACTATTTGTGGTCAAGAATCGGTTTGTTTTTAGTCTCCAATCTGTTATGGACTGATATTTTTGTAAGATATGGTGCGTGTGAAATACTACAACATAGCTACAGAATATGAAAGAAGACACAAACAAGCCTCTGATTTTTTAATAATTTAATTCAACAACTTGCTCTGGGTTTCTAAATGCTTAATTTCAATTTCTGTTCTGTAGCTCAAGGCAGTGGTAACAAACAGGTTGCAAACCAGTACCTAAAATGGCGCTAAATTCAGGAAGATAAGGCTTGAGGGCAGTAATTTTCTCAGGACTATGTTTATTAGAATCATGTGTATACTTTTAAAGAGCACATTCGATTCTACGGTATACATTTTTATTTGGGAAATTAAAATAATTGTTTACCCACTGCAAACTAAAATGAAACTCAACAAAAATCCTTTCTCAACTGAAGGCAAGAATACATGAATGGGGGGAGGCATGAGGTTTTCATCGTGTATTCATCTCAAGGGCACCGGTTTGAAGTATGGAAAATCTGCACTCCTGCATTAGAGGAATCGTAGGAGACCCTGACACAACTCTTACCAAGGAGGAGGAGGCTTAGGGGGCAGAAAGACAAAGCCCAGAGAGGCAGAGCACTCCCTCTGTAGTACAGTAAAGGAATTCGGGATTGCAAGGTCTTTGACATTCATGTCCATGTAAGTAAAGTAGTCCCCCTTATCCTGTGGTTTCATTCGCCTTGGTTTCAGTTACCCCCAGTCAACTGCCTTCGGAAGCAGATGACCTCCTTCTGACCATAGGTCATCAGTAGCCTAATGCTACATCACAATGCCTGTGTCTTCCACGTCATTTCACCTGGTCACACAGGCATCGCATCATCACACATCATCCCAGGGAGAAGGTGAGTGCAGTACCGTAACGTATCTTAAGTGAGAGAGAAACCACATTCACACCCCTTCTATTACAGGATATGGTTATAATTGTTCTATTTTACTGGTAGTAATTGTTGCTGATTTCTTACTGTGCCTAATTTATAAATTAAACTTTATCACAGGTATGTATGTGTAGGAAAAAACAGTATACATGGGGTTCAGTACCATCCGCAGTATGAGGCATCCACTGAGGGTCTTAGACAGGGGTATGTCCCTTGTATGCCCCAGACAAGGAGAAAACTACTGCACACAGAAAGTTAGGGCTCCAAGGGAGAGAAAGAAGCCATGACTTTCACATTTTCCATCACGGAAGATAAAGCACAAGCTGCCTTACGCCTGAAGTAACTGCAGAAAACTGAAGTCTGAAGAGCGTTTCCTCAGCAGAGACTTGGTCATATAGCCAGGTAGTACGTGCCCTTCAAATCTACCAAGCGCCCTTGAAGGCCACGTCTTCCAGGACCTGCTCCATTTCACCCTGTAGGCCCGTCTCTTAAAGTCACATGCACCTCCTCCTACAAAAAGGGCAGTTGGGATTGATTTTCCCTTCTCTTTGGGGCCATGTCTGAGAAGGAATCATTAAACTATTTTAATACATTACCTAGCACACCAGTTAGGACCAGCTACATAATTTGCAGGGCTCTCTGGCGGAAGGGGGCGGGGGCGGGAATGCCAAGTCCACTTGCTCAAAAGGTCTTAAGGGGTGCCTGGGTGGCCCAGTCAGTTGAGCATCTGACCCTCAATTTTGGCTCAGGTCATGATCACTGGGTCGTGGGAGAGAGCCCCAAAGCAGGCTCAATGCTGACTGTGCAGAGCCTGCTGGGGATTCTCTCTCCCTCTCTCTCTCTCTGCCCCTCCCCGTCTCTGTCTCCCTCTCAAAATAAATAAATTAACTTAAAAAAATCTTAAGAATTTCAAGACAACTAGTAGAACATTAATCCAAGCCTGGAGCCCTTTTAGATGCAGGTTCCTGTGCAACAGCACAGGCCACATACCCAGGAGGCTGGCCCTGACCCCTGCAATGTGTGGTGATCTCATCCCTACGGACAAGCCTGTTATTCTCAGACTTTTATCAGGGACTCAGGTTTGCTCTGGTACAGACATATGAGGACAATGAACTGAATTTATTCAGAAAATACTCTAGGCACCTGTGTGCTCTGATTCCTCAAACGAGCCCTCAACCCAGGAAGAGGAAGGTAGATGCATTTTTGTTACATTTACAGCTGCTTCCATATATGCCAGAGGAAGGTGTCTTCATTCTAATCTGGTCTGTAGAGGCAGGTATGAAAACCTGAACCTGATGGCTTAGGGCTGGCCAACGTCAGCCTGCAGAGTGAAGACAGAGGGGCCTTTTTGGTGCTGGTGGGAGCAGTTCATCACTGTGAAGCCCACAGTCCCTAAGAGATAAGCCACATCAATGACCTTGGGGAAGCCTGGGGGTGATGCCCCTCAGACATCTTCTACTGGATGGGCCACATACTGCCCCAAGACCACTGCCAACCCTTCTTCTAGTTCATGAGACCCCCTTCTCCACAATGAAGTAAATCATGAAATAGGGGCAATTATGAATTTTAAATTACATTTAGGTAATGACCTAGTATGTCTAAAGAAATCATAGTACATCTACGCAGTGATAGACATTTTTTTTTATTATTATTTGAGAGAGAGAGAGACTGCGTGAGCGAGGGAGAGAGGCAGAGGGAGAGAAAGAGAATCTTAAGCAGATTCCATGCTCAGGATGGAGCCCGACTGAGGGCTCAATCCCACGACACTGGGATCATGACCTGAGCTTAAATCAAGAATTGGACGTTCAACTGACTGAGCCACCCAGGTGCCCCACAGACATTTAAAATCATGCCCTCAAGTGATTATTTAATGACCTGGTGAAACCTATCGAGTATGTTATGTGAAGAGCACAAAACTATAATTTTTGTCCCGTATGATTCCCAGCAAAATATAACATTACCATATTATAAAACATAACATGCATTATTTTTAAAGACTAAAATTAACATATTGGTGAGTAAAATAATTTTCCTTGTTTCTGTATTCTTCTGTGTTTCCAAAAGTTTCTCTAATGTACATTCAATACTTTTATGATGTAAAAAATGTTTTATCTCAATTACTTTCAACCTTCTACTCTGGGCATTTTTACTCAGAGGTAATAGCGTTAAGTAAATACGTGGTTACTGTGTTTATAACAAAGCTGCTACTTCATTTCATAAAGCCACAGGTTAGTAATTTTGTTGCCAGAACGCAATAGGACAGGTAGGGGCAATATCTAAATGAGTGGCATCCTCAAAAACACACTTTGATCGAGAGGGGCCTGGCCTTTATCTTTTAGAAAATTTTTTAAAGTTCCTTTTTCCCCTCTAGTATATGAAGTGCATCAATACTGTAAATTGACACATATTCAACCACACAGCACCATTTTGCTTAACTCAATTGTAGGGACTGTGTGTTTAACAACTAGCTTATGTCAGGAGTTTATATTCCCCAAATAAAAACTACAGACATTAAATGAATGAAATTAGTTTCGCTACTTTCATTACAGAGTCTTCCTTATGACTGTAAATACCCACAGTTGGGTTGTATGTAAGCCTTTGGTTATATATAAGCAAGGCAAAGAAAGAGGCTATCTCTACATCGGAAATGTCTGGAACAGGATGTACATTAAACTGTTAATAATGGTTACTTCTGGGAAACGACATTGATATGGCGAGACACCCCACAGGGAAGCAATCAGACTCTTTTGACTCTTAACTGTGTCTTTAGAAGTAATTTTTATGCTCTTGGAACTCTATAAACCTGTACTCTTGTTCATGGATTCTAATAAGGAAATGATACAAGAACTAATAAAGTTACAACAAAATATCACAACGAATATCCTGCTCTAAGATATTATACAAGATGAAACTATGTAACCAATCCGCTCCTGCTACTTTCTGCAATGGACTCTTGGCTACCCTAAGAATTAGTCACTCTTGGCATGCCAGGCATGGGGGTGGAGAACAAAACTGCCACAAGACAAGGCTGTCTTTCACCAGGGACTCTGGTTGATGCTAACACACAGGACTCAAAGGTAGCCTAGAGTGAAAAACGAGGCAGGCAATCACAACCTCTTCAAGGGGGCATGAGCTGAGAAACGCCAAGAGAAAAGCCAAGTAGCTACAGAAGTGGAAGATGAAAGGATTTCATGAAAAGAGTATGTAGCACACAAGCCAGATGACAGGAAAGCAGAAAGACCGAGGTAAAGAAAAGATGTAAAGCAGAGGTCAAGAGAGTCAGCCGTGGGCAAGAAGAGAGAAGAGGAGAAGGCAGAGGAGCAGCACAGGATCCCTGGCAGCGGGGAGGGGAGGAGCCGAGCCACTTCCCCCACTGCCCTTGGCTTCCTGTCAGCTCTCCAAGCCTGGTTCCGGTTCCTGTGTGTCCTGGCTACGAACACCAGGTACTAGAGGTAACCTGAGTTCCTTGCAACCCAAATAGCCCAACAAAAACCCTAGCTAACCTTGCTCATCTAAGATGAACTGAGTAAACATTCCCTTCTCCTACAGCAAGACAAGTGCTATGTAACAAAGTATTAAGGCAGCAACGGCCAAGTAATAACATGCTTTCTAGCCCTGCATCCCCAAATTCCAAAACAGATAAAAATAGCAGCTACGCAACTGTAATTAAAACAATCATGCTGCCTACAGTCGGGAGACCGAGGAGCAGCCCAGCTTCGTGAGTGGGAATTTGGTCTGACTGTATCACCTTGAAGGCACGCACCTCCACTTGCCTTCCCTCCTCAGAAGAACTACAGTCCTAGCTCAGCCTTAACGCACCTGAATAAGACTAAGGGATATTTCACAGAGCAAAGCTAATCTGTGACACATCCAGTGAGAGCGACTTTCACCTAAGGCCCATATAAAGCTTTAAAGAGAAAACTGAGCTGGAAGGACCTGAAAATAACAGAGACTATCGTGGCACCAACAACTGGAGAAAGTAAACAAGGCAGAAATGACCAAATATGGTGTGGCTTTGCAAAGCCGGGTGTAGAGCAGCAAGTAACACCCTTATTTTGTCAAGTTGCCCGTTACAACACCATGTCCTTTCCTTTTATTTTTATTTTTTATTTTTGAGAGAGTATCAAGTGGGGGGAGGAGCAGACAGAGAGGGGGACAGACCCAAAGTGGGCTCTGCACTGACAGCAGCAAGCCGATGTGGGGCTCGAACCCACAAACTGCAAGGTCATGACTGAGCCAAAGTCAGATGCTCAACCGACTGCGCCACCCAGGCGCCCCCGTGTTTTTCAGTATATATGAAAGACCTGCATATACAGATGAGTCCCTTATGGAATACATTAGATCCAAGTGAGATTTTCTAAGAAATAATAGCTCAGGTATGGCCTAGAAATAGCCTATAAGTTCTTTGGGAAAATACTGATAATGGATGGAAAAAGGGATCACTGGCAATAGCAAAGGCAGTATACTGAGGTAGGGGGAGCATTCCTTTGCAAAGTGATTTCAAAGTCACTTCCAAGAAACGGTTCTTTTTTCATGTTATTAACAATGTCATCACACAAGAGACACAGAGCAGTAGAACTACCAACAGCATGACACCAGCAGTGCCACTGCCTCATCTATCCTCAATTAGAGAGTGACGAACAAAGATGAAAGATGGGGAAATTATTTTTTGTATTATTTTTTTTACTTAATTTTATTTATTTATATTTATCTATTACTCTTTACATTATTGTTTTACTAATAAATGGGGAAATTAAAATAATAAAGGTCTTGTTATGTTTCTGTCACCCTGAATTATATCTTTTACACGTACCTCCATCTGTAAGCAGGAATGACATACACACACATACATATATTGCACACACACATACTATATTATGCTCGTTGAAATAAGACTCATTTAAACTGAGTTTAGAGTAGTTGGGTTCTGAAATGACCTCTGAAAGTTTGTTTTCTATCTTTGGATTTAATGAAACACAATGATGCAATGAAAGAATAAGACTACATCAAAATAAATATTTTAAAACTTAAAAATTTTTTAACGCTTATTTATTTTTTGAGAGACAAAGCATGAGTGGGGGAGGAACAGACAGAGAGGGAGACATAGAATCAGAAGCAGGCTCCAGGCTCTGAGCTGTCAGCACAGAGCCCGACGCGGGGCTCAAACCCACAGACCATGAGATCATGACCTGAGCCGAAGTCAGAAGCTTAACTGACTGAGCCAGCCAGGTGCTCCAATATTTTAAAACTTTTAAAAAAGATAATCACATGCAAGAATTCCTTTCATGCCAATGTTTCTCAGGCAATATACTCTTTGAATAAACACAGAAATTTTACTCTTTCAGGTGGTTATGCTAAACATCATGATTCTGTACAGAATCACCTTATGTTCCCTGATCCAGAAGATATAAGCAGAAGATTTTTGTCCCAACTTTCCTTTCTGTCATTTGTTTGAGAGAGAGAGCGAGAAATAGAAAGAGAGGGATAGAGAAAAAGCCTAAGGTTTTTTTGTTTGTCTTTTGTTTTTTTTAATTATCAGTTATAGGGGCACTTGGTGGCTCTGTCAGTTAAGGGTCCGACTCTTGGTTTTGGCTCAGGTCATGATCTCATGGTCTGTGGGTTCAAGCCCCACGTTGGGCTCTGTGCTGACAGCTCAGAGCCTGCTTGGGATTCTCTCTCTCTCTCTCTCTCTCTCTCTCTCTCTCTCCCTCCCTCTCTCTCTGTCCCTCCCCTCTTGTGTTGTCTCTGTCTCTCTCAAAATAAATAAATAAATAAATAAATAAATAAATAAATAAATAAATAAATTTTTAATAAAAATAAATTATCGGTTATAAAATAACAATATTTAAGATGCTTCTTCAAATTTCAGCATCCTTCTTTTTCATAGCTACCACACAAACGATTCAAGAATGCCAGTGATTGTTCTCTGATGGCTAATTCACCATCCCTTATCTTCTTAGATATGACTTCCCTATGCCCATTGTGACAATGGATGACTCTCAAATTCATCTCCCAACAGCGTGTCAGCTGTAGTCGCTAGTGCAGGGACAGTCCTGGGCACGATAAGCTGAAGCAAATGCTCTGCTGAGAAGCTCGGGCACAGTGAGGCATCACATCCCAGCCCTTCCTGGCTGCAGAACTGTTCCGCCACTGGTCGAGGGCCAAGGCCTCTGAAATCTAGAACACAGACTAGGAAAACAGATGCTTTCCACAGCTCAGTCACGTCGTGAAGATTACGCACTTGGGAGAGGCGTGTTTCGTGCACTCACGGTTTCCACTGGGTGCAACACAGTGCCATCTAGGAGAGACAGAAAGCAGGGTTCTGGGTTCCCAGGTCCCCACTCCTTAATTCTCTGTCTCCTAGGCCAGGAGATGGTGACAAATGTTGGCTGTTGCTGTTGTTTGTGGGGTTTTTTGCTTTTTTGCATTTTCAGAGTTTTACTGAATATACAGAAAGGCCATTCTCTTGAGGGTTTTTTTGGAAGACACATCATACCACTGGAGTTTGGTGTTGAAATACACTTTCAGCATTGGAGAGGCATATGGATTCCTCAGCCCTTAGTGGAGCTGAGTGGGGTCTTCCCGTGTGTAACCTGCAAATACCACCATTTTCAAAGTGTGCTATGATATGAAAATAGGTGAAAAGCTCTGTATTAGATGAAACAAAGTACACAAAGCTTACACTACAAAATTCCTATACATTTAATCTCAGTGTATACTGACATTATTCAATTGAGCTAATAGTATGCAGTTTTTCCCACAGTTTGCCTGTAAAGTTGTACCAAACATGCTTTAGTTTACTTAAATGCGATATACGTATTTTTCTTTTTATAAGAAAAATACACCGAAATTTGTACATTGGGAAGTGACTCACGTGACATTTGCCTGATCTTTGTCTCTTTTTTTAAAAAAAATTTTTTTAATTTTAATGTTTATTCATTTTAAGAGACAGAGAGACAGAGCGTGAGCAGGGGAGGGTCAGACAGAGAGGGAGACACAGAATCCGAAGCAGGCTCCAGGCTCTGAGCTGTCAGCACAGAGCAGGAAGCAGGGCTTGAACCCGCAAACCGTGAGATCATGACCTGAGCTAAAGTCTGATGCTTAACCGACTGAGCCACCCAGGTGCCCTGATCTTTGCTTCTCTTTACGCTAGTTCTTGGGAAATTTTTATTAGGACCAAAAAAAAAAAAACAAACCAACCTTTTTGTAAAAGTGTTAGTATCTCTGATCCTTTTCTTACTCTTCTGAATGAACCCTCAGGAAAAGTGAGCCGGGGTCACCCCATATAACTGGTGCCCAGGTCTCAGGCCTCCTGTCCCCCTAGCCAGAGAGTCCAATGAATAAATAACCAGTTTGACGGAATACTTTCACATGAGCAAGCCAGACGATTAGGAAATTACCAACATGCCTCTTTCAAATAATTTTCAAAAAGATCATCAGGAAAACCCCTTATAAAAACTCAGTTCTTTGAACTTAAATCTTGGAGAGTACCCAGGAATCCAAGGGAGAGATTTAGATATTTGTACTGGCCTACTTCCTTGATGGAATAGGAATGTTTCTGACATGGTAAGGCCCACCCTGTGTTGTGCAAAGTAATCACACGCAGTGGACTTAAGTTCCCACCTCCCCACTCAGGAGCTGTGTGGCTTGAGAAAGGTCACTTAGCCTCTCCGCCATAGTTTCCTGCTACTATGTCAGAGATAATTTGTCTCCCAGGGTTGTTGGGAAAAATCAGATGACATACTGTGTATGGAAGTGCTTCATAAATTGCAGAGTATCTTGCATTTTGTTATCTAGATTTTTTTGAAATAATATTTAATTTTAGAGCAAGAGAGAAGCTTTTAGTCATACATTTCCATCTTCTTGTGTTACAGAGAGGGAGACTGAGCACTAGACGAAAAAGTGCTCGCCAAGGTTATATTTTGAATCTTAGTAAGTAGTCACCATGGTTATTACTGTCTAGTAAAGGTGAAGAGCCTGTCAGAATGGCTAAAATTAACAACACAAGAAACAACAGATGTTGGCGAGGAGGCAGAGAAAGGGGAACCTTCTTACACTGCTGGTGGGAATGCAAACTGGTGCAGCCACTCTAGGAAACAGTATGGAGGTTCCTCAGAAAGTTGAAAATAGAAGTATTCTATGACCCAGCAATTGCACTACCAGGTATTTACCCAAAAGATACAAAAATACTGATTCGAAGGGGCACATGTTTACAGCAGCACTATCAACAATAGCCAAATTATGGAAAGATCCCAAATGTCCATCAATGAATGAATAAAGATGTGGTACCCAATGGAGTATTACCCAACCATCAAAAAGAATGAAATCTTGCCGTCTACAACAACGTCGATGTAATTGGAGTGTATTATGTTAAGTGAAATAAGTCAGTCAAGAAGGACAAATATCACATGATTTCACTCATATGTCGAATTTAAGAAACAAAACAGATGAACATAGGGGAAGGGAAAAACAGGGAGGGAGACAAACCATGAGTCTCTTAACAATAGAGAACAAACTGAGGGTTGATGGAGGGAGGTGGGGGGGGGGATGGGCTAGATGGGTGATGGCATTAAGGAGGACACTTGTGTTGAGCACTGGGTGCTGTACCTAAGTGGTGAATCACTAAATTCTACTCCTGAAATCAATATTACACTACATGTTAATGAACTCGAATTTAAATACAAACTTAAAATTAGTTAATTAATTAAATTTAATATAAATTAAAAAACAGAAAAGGTGAAGGAATAAATATGGTCTCAGTCCTGGAGATGTGGGTTTTCATCCTTATCCTCATGAAACAGACACTGAGCAACTGTGGGAAGGACACTCTTCTGGGCATTGGAAATATAATCTCTGCTGTCTTAGAGGAAAATAGGATCTGACTGCCAAGACAGGAGCAGCCCATGCAAACAGTAACTATTAAAATGACAATTTGCTCAGTTAGTTCAAGGATACGTATAATAGATGCCATAGGGGCGATTGCCCAGGGCTGGGATGCTCATGCAAGAGACAGTTTTGAACAGTGTTCTGGAGTTGGGCTTTGTTAGAAGGCACGACTTAAGAGCAGTGAGATAAAAATTGTTAAGAAAAGTAGACCTTGAAAGTTCACATCATAAGAAAAGAATTTTTCATGGGGTGCCTTGGTGGCTCAGTGGGTTGGGCATCCGACTTCAGCTCAGGTCATCATCTCATGGTGTTTGAGTTTGAGCCCCATGTTGGACACACTGCCGTCAGCGCAAAGCCCACTTCAATCCTCTGTTCCCATCTCTCTCTGCCCTCCCCTGCTTGTGCTCGCTTGCTCAAAAATAAACATTAAAAATTTTTTTTTAATTTCTTGTAATTGTGTGGAAGATGTTGATTTATTGCGGTGATCAGACCGCAACATATACAAATATCGAATCGTTATGTTGTATATTCAAAACTAATATAATGTTCTATGTCAATTATATCTTAAATAAATAAATACACAAATAAGCGGCCAGCTGGCCAGCATGGAGAATCTGCATGGAATCCTAGTTTGACTAAATCCTAGGGTCAGGATGGATGCGAAGCATATAATTTGTAAAAATCACAATTTATTTACCCAGACGGTGAACATAATAGTGTCTTTCTCACAGGGCTGCAGTAAGGATTAAAGGACATAATGCGTAAGAAACACACAGCAGCTGGCACTTTGTTAAGTGTTCAATAACAGGACCTACTGCAGTTGCTGAAGTGTGTGCTAAGGTAGCCCAGCCAACAGGGAAGGCATGTGGCATGCTTGGGGAGAGGCCATAAGGTTTGGAATAGAGAGACCAGATTGTGGTTGGGCAGCCCTGCGCTGCACCGTTTGGACCTTATTTTACCCAGGACGGTTTCTGAGCTGGAGTTACAACTGTTGCTTAGAAGTCCCTCTGAGGGCAGTGTGCAGCAGTTGAGAAAGGGGGAACAGAAGCCAGAAGACAAATTAGTTAACTTTTTATGAGGGGATTTATCAAGCCCCCTTCTTTTATACCAATACCTTTCCTTATATACAGAATCACCTCTTTAATCCTTTTGAACCCCTAGCAAGTCTTATCCCCATTTCACAGAAGAGGAAATGGAGGCTCAGAGAGATCAAGAGACAGAGCCAAGATCTGTTAACTGTTCAAGTGAGTCCATTGTGCTGCTTCCCCTGCACAGGTTAACAAGGGCCATGGACTGCCCTGTGCAGCAAGGGAAAGCCAATAGCACTGCATCACTTGGACGATAACACTGGCCACCGCGGGGAAGGTGGTAAGTTCTCAGCTGTTTTTATTTCCATCAGGGGCAACACTCCTTAACCCACTCTCTCCCAGGGGGGCTAGCCCTTGAAGAACTGGTTTCCAAGGTGACCCATAGGTTTCCAACGCTAGTGGCAAGTTTGGCCCTCACAAGTTTAGTATTTTCTGTTTTCTCTCCAGAAGGGAAGATGGACCCTTGGAGCGGGGCCCTACACCAGCTCCTCGTGTGTGCAACCAGAGGGGAGCCACCGTGGTCCCATCAGCAAACACAGCTCCTTTTCTGGTTCCTAGAAGGTGCTTTCTGTCTGGAATTCATGTCCTCACTATAGCTCAGCCAGCCTTCAAAGGAAGTTTCCAGAATTTCCCTGGCACCTAACTAGCAACAAATACCTAGACCCAACGGGTGGGGAAGACTCTAGAGATCCTAAGGGTCTGGGGAACACAGTCCACATAAACAGAAGCCTATTGATACTCTCGTTGGGGAAATGAAATGAAAATTGCTATCTATGCCAGGCATATGTGTATTATTCCAATGAACCCCTGAAACAACCAAATATCACCAATAATGGCTAACGGTGGTGACCATATGCCAGCTGCTGTCCTAATTACTTTATGCATTTTCTAGTTTAATTACCTCAGAACATCCTATACCATGTATGTATGTATATCTTAAAAAAAATTTTTTTTTTTGCGTTTATTTATTATTGAGAGAGTAAGACAGAGCATGAGCATGGGAGGGGCAGAGAGAGGAGGAGACACAGAATTTGAAGCAGGCTTCAGGCTCCGAGCTGTCAGCACAGAGCCCGACACGGGGCTCGAACCCACGAACTGCGAGATCATGGCCCGAGCTGAAGTTGGACGCCCAACCGACTGAGCCACCCAGGCGCCCCTTACGTATGTATATCTTTATGTGTCATCTCTTTCTGATGGATGAAAACAGTGCGGCTCACAAAAACTGAAGCAACTTGCCCATTGGGCATACAGCTTAGGTGACAGCTCCAGTCACTGGTCCTCGGGCAGGAGGACTCCAAAGCCTGTGGTAGTTATACTGCATCAGCTTCTAGAATTTCTTTAAGGGAGGTGAGGATGCTCAGAAGGAAATAGTACAAATAAAAAGGGTAATAATGAGAACTTTCTCTAGCTTCTAGAAAACTCAACCTTGTCTCAGTCCTTACGTACTTTAGATCCTATAGCATCCTTACCATTTCCATTATTTTCTTAACTGACCATCTATAAAAACTGTGGTATTCTCCTTAACCCCCACTTGTGTAACTGTTAGAAATTTTCATATATAAAGATGATTCACAGTCAAGATGAAATACAACAGGCATTGTCTTGGAAACTGTGAGCCAGCTTAGAGAACTGGTTAGCCTGTTACTGGCCCTGATTTAGCTTCCAACCAAGCCTGTGAGCCCGCAGTGCTCCTTCCTCTCTCTCCATCTTCCCAAATCCCAGAGTGGAGGAACATGGAACACTGGTACTTGGTTGCAGTCTCTGTGTTGTGACAAGGAGTACCTGAGGAACCCTCATCTTCCTGCTGGTTCTATTAATACCCAGATCATTTTGACTCAGTGCTTAGAATTATTCTCCAGTGGCTGAATGCCTGTCTTGGTGTCTTGCCCAATATCTCCATTCCCTTACACAGCCTTCCTACTTGCTAACACCTGCTCATCTCTGCCTAGGTCTTAACCAACCGCCTTTTGCTGAGACTTTCTCAGAAACATGCCTTGCCTCAGTGGTCCCAAATGTCTAGCTCCATTTTCTCAGGGCTGGCTTATTCCGTCACCAACCCAGGATTTATCCCTCCCTGCGTGGATTCCCACAGGGCCTGTTTTTCAATCAATGGAAGTAATAACTGATGCTCAATCCACAGAAGCAGGGGACCTCTGGGGGATGAGAAAAAGTTTACTCAGGCCAAGTTCAGCAATCAGAACCGCTCCAAATGACATGAAATCAAGGAAAGTATTACAATATTACATGGGCATACGAACCAATTACTGTTTGCCGAAGTGATCACAAATGCCGTGACTAAAACACGTATTTGGTCATTTGAGAAGTTCCATTGATCACTGATCATTTTCCAACTCTACTCATTTCCTATAAAATACACAAGTCCTCAGAAATATAGGAGCAGTGGAAATATAAACTACATCGAGTGTGTTTACTGAAATCCTTTCCATTAACCTTTCCACCTGGTTCTACGAACAGATAAATCACTATCATAATAAAGCCAAAGCTATAAATATTTTTACTCAGTCTGAACTTAGGTCAGACTAAGCATGCCACAAACAGCTCATTCATTTATCAATTCAATCATTCATTCACCCAGCAAACGTTTACACAGTGACTTACCAGATGTGTGGTATGGGGCTATCATGGCAAGGCTATACTGCTCTTAACTAAGCCCTTGGTTAGTGGGGACTAACTAATGTGGTAAATAGCAACACTATGATTCTGGTCTAGTGATAATTCTTATAAGTGATGCCACTGTAAACCTTTCAGTCTTCAGCTATTATTAAAACAATTAAATGACTATTCTCTGCTCCATGCTGCTGTTTTCTTTTTTTTTTTTTTTTTTTTTTTTTTTTTTTACTATTACTTTGGAAAGACTCTCATCACCATTTTGTCTGAAATGTCATTCTCATCCTCTCCAAGGTGTGCCTCTGAATCCCATTCTTTCCTTCTCTCCTTCCTTCCTTCTCACGGCATTGGATTTCGCCAGCAATTGTCCTCCCTGTTCATTGAATTATGGCTAATTACTCTTTGGGCTCTCTCTTATCATCTTTCATGCCTCCCCTCATCCCTGCTTTCCTCTCTCCTCTTTATTTCTTTCAACTTCCTTTGGGAGGGGGTGAGCTTTCCTTTTTTTCTTAGACCATCAAATTAGATTGCATGATGGAAAGCACAGTACCTACTCATTACAGTCCTTTCCAGTGAGAAAGGCCTTGCTGTGTCTGAGTGATTATGGTATCTTGAATTACGAAGTCTAATATGTCCTAGTAATTACCCCTTATATGCTGTGTACTCTCAGCTCTTCTTCTCAAGACCCTGGGTGACTGACATAAATAAAAGGATGTCCATGTGCCACAACTTAATCATCATGGCCTTCCTGCAAAGACTTACTGTGAAGAAGGCATCACCAACAGACCCAGCCTCAAACTAACTGATTTATATCATTACGTCCCAGTCTTTGACAGCTTCCTTCCAATCTGGACAGGCTTTCAGAATTATTGAGATGAGAACATTTTAACATACAGGCTCCACAAAAATGTCAAATTTAATGATCAAAATGCTGTCTTTCACCTGTATAGGCAACATTACTTTCTGAAAAAAAATTTAAGATAATAAAAGTCACCAAAATAGCAAGTGATGTTATATCTGTGAAATACGACCAAACAGGCCCGATTAATGCAAGGTCACTGTGCAGTTTCCAGGGGCAGCTGGCCATTTCTGCTCTACCCTTCTCTCTTACCACTCTCTCAAAAAGTGCTAAGAAAAAGAAACAGGATACAGGCTAAGGAGGGAGTGGGTCTATCACTGGTTCAATAGGCAACTGAAATATCCTTGTCCAGCTTCAGCTCCCTGAAGCTCTGCAATAGACAGGAATGACGTAAGAAGTGCCACAGGAAGTGCCATCGTCACCTGGCTCTGATGTAGCCCAGAGAGGTGACCGAATCAGCCCTGGTGAGCACATATTTTTGAAGGTCTTTTCAAAACTCCCTTTGAGTTTGGGAGTAGGAAGCCTTTCTAACTATGATTCACAATCCAGAGACCATTTTTTAAAAAACCCCAAATTTCTACATGGCAAAAATGCCCTGAGTTAAGTCAAAAGACAGACAGAAAAAAAAAAAAAAAAAAGATGCAACTCAGATCACAAAGAGCCCACGTCCTTACTATATAAATAGTTCCTAAATGTCGGTAAGAAAAAGAGCAGCCGCCCAATAGAAAGCGAGCGAAGAACGATAACAGACAGTTTATAGAAGAGGAACTAGAAATAGGTTATAAATATATGAAAAATGTTCAACATCACTTATAGGAGAAATGCAAATCAAAAACATACTGAGATACTATTTTCATTTATCAGAATGGCAAGAATCCAAAGTTTGGTAACACATTCTCTTTATAACAAGACTGGGAAAACAGGCACTCTTCATACACTGCTTAGGAGAGTGTGACTCAGTAAAACCCGAAGGGAGTGTGATTTGGCAACACGTATCACAATTCCAAATGCATGTACCCAATAGCCCTGAATTTCACCTCTTGGTCTCTACTCCACAGGTAAGTTTCACTCGGCTAAATAACATTTACAAGGTTATTTATTGGAGCATTAGTTTTATAGTAAATGTCTGAAAACAACATAAAGGTCTGTTCATAGGGGAATGGTTAAATAAATTATGGGTTTGTCATATAATGGAATAATAGGCAGCCATAAAAAAGAATGGCGACATTCTGTGCCCCAATATAGGAAGATACACTGTTCACTGAAAAGAGCAAGGTGCAGAAAAACCTTTCTGTACAAGGAGTAGAAGGAAGGGTGGGCTAAAGCTATATACCAGTGTTTGCTTGTATATGCAAAAAAGGATCTGGGGAAGATACACAAAACATGAATACAGTGGTCACCAAGAGGGAGTAACAGGGCTGAGAAATACTGCACTGTATACCTTTTAATATATTTGGATCTTCAAATCAAAGAAATGTATTATTATTCAAAATGTATTTACATTTTATTAAAAAAAATTTTTTTTAACATTTATTGAGAGAAAAGAGAGAGACAGAGCACAAGTAGGGGAGGGGCAGAGAGAGAGGGAGACACAAATCTGAAGCAAGGTCCAGGCTCTGAGCTGTCAGCACAGAGTCTGATGTGGGGCTTGTACTCACAAACCGTGAGATCATGACCTGAGCCGAAGTCAGACGCTTAACCAACTGAGGCACCCAGGCGCCCCCAAAACTTATTTAAATTTTAAGACATGTCTTCCTGACTGTGTTGAAGATGTTCTTTACCGAGAACGTTAATAAATAACCTCAAGAATTAGGGGATGCCTGAGGGAAAGCCACTAAAAGTCATCATTGGCGGTCTCTTCCTGTCTTATATGGTTTCCCAAACATGGACCTTAAAAGTGAAAAGCTTCTCACACACATTCATCTCCAATAGGACCTTTTCTTACAATGGCATTACTCACAGACATACAAGCACAGAACCAAGTATAAACTTTTTACCCTGAAAGCTCATTTACAGTTCTAAAACCAAAAGGTATTTTCAAATTAAATACAGGAAAATTATAGAACAAACAAAAATCTAAAATAACTACATTATAATGAAAAGCTTAGGTTTATCTGTTTGAGTTAAACTGCCATTTGGATCAGGAATAGCATACAGGTCCTTGGGGAATTCACCATACTGCATTCATTACCTTTTGTTATGCAATGTGATGATGCTACCACCATTTTTCTCTCCTCGAATTCAGGAAATATTTGTGCAGTGGGTTGTGAAATCATCTGACCTTCTTCCAGTTAAATGTATCTTCTATGCATTCAACTCCTCTGCCACTTTTCTCAATGGCTTAAAACACTGGTATGGAATTATCACAGACATAAATCCAAGTGCTGCTTGAGCATTAAAATTGGTGTCAGTCAGAAGGTGGTCACTCCAGTAACGCAGAATAAACTTACTAAGATTATTTTATTCGTACTACTAATTTTTAACATCACAATAAAGATGAAAATATCAAATTTAAAAATTATGGAGAGAACTCAGGCTGAGAGTGAACATCACAACTGTATTCAGTTCCTGTGTCTGAGAGATGGTGCCTTTATTCGTCGCTCCAGTTGAAGACTCCGCCCTGATTTTCAAGCCTCTGAGGGGTCAGGCTCTGGCCCCTGAGTCTGCCTTCACCTTCGATGCCCTCTTTGTGTCACTGTCCACAGCTGTGGAACAGCCTGGCCACATTCTGGCACCCACTTCCGGGTTTCCAAATTCCAGCCTGGGGCAAAGTCTCAAACCACCTATGGGCTAGGATGAGAGTGTGGATGATCCCTGACATAATCCCCCTTTAGTACAAATAACAAATCTCCATAGAGGGCACATACATTTCAATCTGCATTTCCAAGTCTCCCTCATTAAGTCTGAACCGAAACCAAGAAACTGATTTCAGCATTAAACATCTGTGCAGTTTTCTGCTGAATCCAGTCCCTCAAGGGTAGGGATAACGTCATATAGTTTTCCATCTTCAGTGCCTAACATGTGGTAAGCACCTAATATCTGTTTGATGGATGAATGAGTGAGTGAATGGGTGAATAAATGAATGAATGAGTGATGAATTAGCAGAGAGTAAAAACAGGGAAAAGGCAAAAAAAGAGCTCATCCAAGTATCACGTGTTGGTAGACTCCACCTGAGACATCAGCTGGCCTCTCCTTTATATCTCTAGTATATATTTATTCTCTTTTTCTAATTAGAATCTTACTCCACATATAATGTTCTTTATTATAGTTTTCTGATACACTACCATTTTTAGAGCCTTCGTGTGCATTTATTTATAAAGCATTTGCAGGTACATTACAGGGAGGTCAGTCTGACATTTGGCCGGTCACCAAGACTAAAGCTAAAACAAGTAGATTTTACTGGACTTAAGTTAATAAAGAATGTAAGGTGGTAAACATTTTGCCATTAAATGGTACAGTGCTTATAAAGGTCATTGGCTATATACTTCAGGCACATTCTTTTCATACCAAGTTCAACATCAGTCCGGAATGTTGGCCACCATCCAATCTAAGGGGGAAAGGAAACAAGTTTCTCTCGAGTTCAGGCAGTTTCTGAGCTACATGAAGGTTTGTATTTATTTATTTTACTTTAAATGGGGAGAAAGTTAACAGTTCTGCCAAAGTTCTGCCAAATTAAATTCGATTAATTTAAGTTACCATTTTAGAAAAGGTGGGAATCTGTTTCCTCTAGTGAAATTTAGGCATATGTAATACAAATAAATGGGAGTGTTTACTGCCATTCTGGGTTCCACACCAGATTCTGCTGGCACTGCTTTGTTCCCCTTTGTACCTTCCTCCTTCTTGCATTTTCTCTATGTCACAGTCCTCATTCACCATAGCTATGGAAGTGCCATTAACTGGCAGCCTCCTGGCTCTCTCTGTTGACAACAGAGACCACACAGTGAAACCACCTCAGGGGATTTCAGAAGCAAAGCCCTCATAAAAGCAACCAGGGTGAGAGCTAATTTGCTCTCCCCCTAAGATGTTAGGGATATGCATGATTTGAACAAATTCCCGGTTTTAATGAGATTTAACTACTGCCAGAAGATTCAGATGATTTGGAAATATGCATGTGGAATATGCATTCAACCATATTCCCTATTTCATCTTGTCCATCACAACAGCCAAGGACCCACGGAAGGCACCAGGGAAGGTGATGACTTCTATCCTATGGAAAAAGCTGTACTTTTCCTTCCTCCTGGTTTTCAAAGTAGAATAAAAAAAAAAAAAAAAAAAGAATGATGCAATAGGATTTTCTCCTTTACCATGTTCCTTTGGAAAAGTCTCCCTTTTGAGCAATGATTTCATTTGGGATTTGAGCAAGCACTCTGTTTTGGAGGGATAACATCACTGACTTGCCCAGACACTTTGTTGTGACCTCTATGGGGCCAAAAATCTGTGTTCATGAGCGGCAGAGATTATGTCTTCCTCCAGATAGACTCCTGGGTACTTTCGACAGAAAAAAACATTCACCCACTTGGTCTCTTCCCATAACTTCACAGAGCTTCACCCTTTAATCCCACTCTTAGTGGAGGCACTAAAAGGCTTTGTCTGAGTGTTCTATTCTTTTTTAAATATTTATTTTAAATTTTTTAAATGTTTATTTATTTTGCGGGGGGGAGGGGCGAAGAGAGAGAGAGGGAGACATAGAATCTGAAGCAAGCTCCAGGCTCTAAAACTGTCAGCATAGAGCCTGAGGCAGGGCTCGAACCCACAAACTGTACTATCATGACCTGAGCTGAAGTCGGGTGTTTAACCGACTGAGCCACCCAGGAGCCCCTGAGTGTTCAATTCTTGACTTGATTAGCAGGGCTCCTTAGGTCTCTCATGAGTGGCTCTCCCTCATCAGACCACTCTGACAATTAACGCCTCTCCTATAGCCTGGTGTGTGCGAGCTGGCCACTGTGAGAACAAGGGCAGCTGGTCAGGAAGAAGGCCTCCACTCCGAGCTGTTGGAATCGGGCAAAATCAAATAATGGATCTGATGGCACTGTCTACCTGAGACATCAAGAAGAAATAGGACATGCATCTTGCTGGCACACCAAATAAATCCAGCAACACACAACGGTAAGGAGCTGAGCACCTCAGGTGGCAAATGCGAATGATGGGTACTCTCCACCCCACAACGGAGAACACTGCAGACAGGCAGTGAAACAATCACTGTCCACCCTGAATAGGCTTTGAACTGCTTTTCTAAACTATCAATCAAGCAGTACTTGCCTGTCCTCAATGAACTCCAGCTAAATGACAGCTATCCTTGATCCAAAGAGGGCCAGCCACATTCTTACCCAGACCATGGGGCCATTTAAACTTGCTTTTGAGGTTCCAGAAATGCAAAGGGAAAAGGAGGTGGGCTGCAGGGTGTTCCAGCAGGTGGACTCAAGGCCTGGGTTCACATACCCCCAGCTCAAGCACTGACTGGCTGAGTGAGCTTAGGCTCAATCCCCTCCACCAAAAAGTAGGGATAATGGTAAGTGATACTCTGGGGGTTGTTGTGATGGTCAAAAAAAGAGTGCCAGACTCTCAGTAAGTATTCAACTGGTATGACGCATTGTCATTATTATTATTAGGATCATGAATTATTATGAGGAGTCTCACTGCCCAAATCCAGACATTTCTTTCTGACTAACCCATTAAAAAAAAAAAAAAAAAAACGAAAACAAAAACCAAGCCTTTGAAATCACCAGAGTGATTGATTTATAAGAGGATAAATGGTTTGCAAGCTGCCGCCTGTTTCGTGGAAGACTACCCGGTCTAAAACCCAGTGCAACCAACCTCACAGCAAAACAAAACCAAGCTAGACATCTGCCAAGTACCTCAGTGCATCCAGATTCACAATTCGTCTGATCTTAGTGAAAATCCCGAAGAGCGGTTCTCTTTCTCACCTCATACCTGTATGAAAAAATTGAAATTGGCAGCATCGGGCCACAAAGCCAAGTTTACTTCTTATTCCAAAACCTCTCTTTGCACTACACCATGAAGCGAAAATGTTTCTTAACTGGTGCTCTGGAGCTCAAGGCTGAATCCAGCAAGAAACATGGCTACTTTGAGCTTCCATTTCTTCCTGGTAATGGAAACCATCTACTAATGAATGGAGTTGAGTGCCATGGGGTGAAGCCCCCCATCCTCATTCCCCATTCTGTAACTCCTCTTAATCACAGCCATGACTTGCTGTGCTCTTGCTAGGTTCCAAGTGCCGTCCTCAATGCTTTCCATTCATAAATTTAAACAACCCCACTGCAAGTACTACTTTTACCCTTATTTTCAAGATGAGAAGACTGAGGCAGGGAAATGCAATTTTTCCCAAATCACACCAGCTTGGAAGTGAGAAGTGGATTTCAAACTCAAGTGCAGGGCAGTTCTGTGTCTCTGAGCAATGTATGCATTGCAAACAGGGATCGGGATAAGAGGAATCTAGCCCCAGCTCTGCCCTGGGGGGTGGGGGTGGGGAGGGGGCTGCTGTGCCTTCCCAGCAACACAGCTCCGAAGGGACACCTTTTGCTAAGTGCACAAGGCCCGGCCTAGGAAGCAGCTGCAAAGCCATCCTCTTAAACACAAGCCCATACTCTTAAACACTACACCATTGTCCCTAAGGGGAGTACCAGTTGAAAATATAAACTCAAAAGAGCACTGACGAATGTATGAATAATGTATAATAAGTAATGGGCTCTAAGTTATTAAAGGGGAATGGGACTTAGGGGCATGGGGTAGATTATACCTTAATCTTTTCCAGCTGACTTCCAGGACAGCAAGTCTCCATGGTCAATGGCTTATCCTTGTTAGACACTTCTCATAGGTCTTGTTTGGAAAGAAAACCAAACACTAACAGGTATCTTTGTACAGCTACAAATTTATTCAGTTATGCAAATGTGTTGTGCCTAGACACTAATATGTCTCAAATACAAGAAGGTCTTTGGGAAATCAGAACACCTTTCCCAATTAGGACATTGTTATTGTTTATTCACTCATGACCCCCAAGTTCTAAACAAAACATTGCTCAGTTCCCATCTCAACTCATTAAGTGTTTATTTCATTAGCTGAAATAAAATCGCATCTTGGTCAGGTAACACCATCACCAGTTAAAACTGGTTTTGATACAGAATTCAAGTCTTTCCAGAGCTGTTCATATCATAGGACATAACCCTCCCCCAAGCCCCAGAATTCCCTCACTGTTACCAGGAAACCAGATTTTCTATGGAAAGTGTGATTATTTGAATCAGCAACACTTTGGAGTAAATTTCAAAGCTGCTGAATAAATAGCAGGGAACGAACATTCTTACTGGCACATTCCAACCAACAGCATCTATTTGTAAATTATAATAATAGGCATCATGGTGAAATTGTACACTACAACTGCCAGTGTAAATAACAGCCTGTGGCTAGCTATCTGGACAGGGTACAGACTCGCCAATCTGCCCTGGTCCCATCACTCACTGTCTCCCTGACACTGGGGACGAGGCCAGTTTCCACTTACCACCTTGCACTCAGAAAAAACTACAATTGTTATTCACAGTAATGAAATGTATCTCGATAATCATAAACTACATCTCTATTAAAGCTGGAAAAACAAAAAAACAGGCTGAGAGAGCTATATGTTTCAAAATATTGGGGAAAAGGTATTTCTTTGTGCAACAGAGAATATTCTGAAGTGTTTAACATTTTAAAAACTGACCTTTACTGTATAGGCAGTATCCTTTCCCTCCTTTCTCACTCCCCTTCAAGAATCATTATTGGAGTTTAAAATGCCAGGAGTTAGGGGTGCCTGGGTGGCTCAGTTGGTTAAGCCTCTGACTCTTGATTTCAGCTCAGGTCCTGATCTCACAGTACACGAGATCAAACCCCATGTCGAACTCTGTGTTGACAGTGTGGAGCCTGCTTGGGATTCTCTCTCTCTCTCTCTCTCTCTCTCTCTCTCTCTCTCTCTGGCCCTCCTCCTACTCCTAAGGGCATGCTCATTCTCTCTCTCAAAATAAATGAATAAACTTTAAAAAATAATTAAAATGCCAGGAGTTATTAAACATCCAGGTACTAATCCCTCCTTTATTTAGCTGGTGTCAAGATCAGACTTGCCTGGGAAAACAAAAAGTCTTCCCAGAGAAATTTCTCTTTCTGAGAGATGTTTCCTAGATCTTTCTGGGGTTTTGCAGAGATTCGAAGTTTGATATCTCTTAATGCCTGGATCTTCATTTTCGCTGTCAAATTTCAGCAAACAACTCAACAACTTTAAACTAAATAATATTAAATTCTTCCTACGTGCATTTACACATTCATATCCATAAACCCAGACTCTCCCTGATTGTACCTAGGCAACCTGAACAAAGGACCACCTACGAACGCATAGGCAGGCTTCCTCTCCATTTCCCACTTTGACTGTCCCAGAATGAAATCATAACCAGGTACATGGAAATGCATCACGGAGTGTGTGATGTGAAAATAATGTACTATCTACTCTCAAGGAAATAAGGAATAGTCGGCCAGTTTCACTTAGATTTAAAAAGTAAATGGCCTGGGACGCCTGGGTGACTCAGTCCGTTAAGTGCCAGACTTCAGCTCAGGTCATAATCTCACAGTTCCTGGGTTTAAGCCCCACATCAAGCTCTGTGCTGACAGCTCAGAGCCTGGAGCCAGTTTCGGATCCTGTGTCTCCCTCCCTCTCTGACCCTCCCCCCGCCACCCTCTGTCTCTCTCAAAAATAAATGAACATTAAAAAAAAAATTGAAAAAGTAAAGGGACTGACAATTTGCGATCCCAGTTACTGAAAGCAGACATTTTCTTTTCTTTTCTTTTCTTTTCTTTTCTTTTCTTTTCTTTTCTTTTCTTTTCTTTTCTTTTTTCTTTTCTTTTCTTTTTTCTTTTCTTTTCTTTTCCTTTCTTTTCTTTTCTTTTCTTTTTCCTTTCTCTTCTCTTCTTTCCTCCCTCCCTTTCCTTCCTTCTTTCAAATGAACGTGTGCTCCTGTGGGCAAGCCTGTCTTATTTGTGCGCTGTTTTTAATTGGTGCATGCTGTCGCTATGCTAGCTGATGGCTTGCCAGGAGATATGCGATACCACCGCTGCAGTTTCCCTGATTTGGCTGAGACGATGAAGGATACTCCGGTAAGAGAGGACTTCCTTGGAAATACAAAATCCCGATAACCTATTAAAATTGACCAGTGCTTTTGGCTTCCAAGGCACTTTCAGTTTCTCATTTGGCCCTCACAATGAACATGTGAGGTGGTTAGGGGGGATCATCCCCATTTTCAGATGGAAAACAGTCCCAAAGAAGTTAAGAATCATGGCCACACATTCAAGAGACAGCACTGCTGGGTCTCCTTCCATTCCAGAAATCCCTTTCAGATAGCAACCACCAAAAATGTTGAAACTCTTACGCTACAGATATAATTCACAACAAATGATAGATACAGAATTTCTTTTTATCAAATTCTTTCTTTGTGCCATAAACAATCTCAATCGGGAGAGATATTCTCTGTGACATTTACATTCTATTTGAAAGACATTTCCAAGGCCCTTTCAGAGATGATTATCCTCATTTCCTAAGCTTTTTGAAAATACTCTCTCCCATTCTTCTCCCATTCCTCATTAGGGATCCTTTTTTTTTTAATTTTTTTTTTTAACGTTTATTTATTTTTGAGACAGAGAGAGACAAAGCATGAACGGGGGAGGGTCAGAGAGAGGGAGACACAAAATCTGAAACGGGCTCCAGGCTCTGAGCTGTCAGCACAGAGCCCGACGCGGGGCTTGAACTCACGGACCGTGAGATCATGACCTGAGCCTAAGTCGGACGCTTAACCGACTGAGCCACCCAGGCGCCCCTAGGGATCCTTTAAGACAAGGATCTAGTTAGTGAATAAGAACAAGGAAAAGAAAGTATTCGTCTAAAGACTTTAACAATCCTGTGCTCTTCCTCTAAACTTTGAAAATGTGGGTTATAAACACATCAGAAATTGAAACCTGCAAGAGGCTTCTAAAAGCACACATGCTAAAGTTCAGCAAAGCTGTAACATCCAATTGTATACAGTCCCAGTGACAAACTGAAATGTCCACAAAACGCGAAAAGAGTAAAGAGGTGCCCTCTAATACCCAAAGTTTCTACTGGCGCTAAGAAAGGGGAGACAGACCACGGCACATTACAGATACTCCTATCAAGGGTACAGCCTAAGTTATTTTAGTTGTGGAAAAATCATAGGGTGTTTGTTTGGTCAAACACATCCTGAGGTTAGCATCATAGAGACAAAATTAGCAGGGCTTCAAAAAGAAACTTGCATTTTATAATGTGTGAATCTTTTCAAAAACAAAATGACATGAGGCCTTTATGAAGCTCCATGGAATGTGCCACGAAGATGGGGGTTGCCAGAAGAGGGGAGAGAGGCCTTTATCCCGGATAGAGTGAGGAGGAAGGCGACAGGGGGCTCAGATAAACAGATGAGAGCAGATAAATGGTTAAAGTCAGAGGGCGGATGGCACCCTCTTCCTAAAGATCACAGGTTACAGTCAGGCAATAATCTCAGGACGTGACTGAGAGACAAGAGGTGGTCCAGCTGCAAAACAGCTTCCTATCTTGCAGGAAATAGGAAGAAAGAGGGGTTTGCAGTTCTTATTCTGAGGATCAGCCTTCTGGCAGTTAAGTGAACTGGAGTGCAAGGTCTGTAATGATTAGCCATGCCATCTGCTCAGATCTGCACAACAACAGGCTGATAGCTGAGTTGTAGAGAGTGAAAGGGAAATGTCAACTCACTGTTCTGTATTTAGACTCCATTCCTCTCTCCACTCACCTGTAGAGAAGGAGAATTCATAAGGGAAAAACAGGGGAGTTATCTGTGAGACCTGTGTGCCCCACATTACGGAGCATCCCAGACAGGGCTGCCTGACAGGAGCATCTACAGGGAAGGAACGGCCAGCACCCTCCCTCTCTGCCCCCTCCCCCACGCCACACACCCACCCCTCGGGTCTTCCCCACCAGGAGACACTGAGAGCTATAGTTGAAGGGTCCCACACCGGGGTATCGGGATCAGAGTAAAAGGAGCACCAGCATTTTAACCACTGTATTCAAAGACAGTGATGTATTCCTATTGCTTAAACAATATATAGCAACAGAATTACCTGAAAATGGTGTAAGGCTTCTTACACTTTATAGTATTGCTGGTATAAGCAACAACAATATGTTTCTGAAAATTGCTTTGGTGCAAAATTCACTGTTGAGAAAGGCAAGACTCTAGGGTATTAGCTCTTCATTTATTTGATTCACAATCATTTTGAGTAGCTAATGGAACTGGTGGAGCCTCAGCCCTAGAAAAATACACATTCCTAATGAATTCCATAAGTTTAGTATATGATTTCCGGCCATTCAAGGACCTCCTGAAATCCCCACCAGCTTAAGTATCTCTAAAAGACAAGAAAAAGGCTGAGGAGTATTATCCTATAAAAAAACTCCGTAATATTTTGATATCCACAAAGAGAAAAGTAGATACTAAATAAAGAAAATCTTTATGACATTTGACACAAATTACATTAACAAAAAGCCAATGCTGTATGTCAAGTTCACATTTTTCCTCCTTGGTGGCCATAATTTGTTTTGAGATTGACCTCATTCACAGTCAACATGGATACTGGTCTTTGCGGAATATTCATTCATATAAACAGGCTCTGCCCTTGTCTGGTCCTCCACCCAAAGGTTCAATGCTTCTTGACTGTACAACCTGGAACGGACGGCTCCATATTGTTGTCCCAAAGACAGCTGACTAGGAAAATGGAAATGAGAAAAGTTTGGAAACCTTTTTCCAAAGGAAAATCCAGAGCTGGTGTTTGGCTTTCCACCCGGATGTACACAGTCACTTAAGCATAACCCTTGAGAGCCGCTAGGCAATGATGTCACAACCCAGGAGTGCAGCCTTGCTCCACCTGTTCCCTTCATTTCCACACTCAACACTGCATATCTAAGACCGGGGCTGGCTCACTTTGCCCCGGTTCCTTTAGCTTTCCAAAGGATGCATTCCATTTTCAGCATCCTCTCTCCTTTTTTATTATCTCCCTTCTCCCTTTCCAAATTCAACCAAACTCAAGTACAAATCCAAGCTCTGTTAGTAGCAGGGTTCCTCAAGTAAGATACTTAACTTCTCAAAGCATTCAGTTTCCTCATCTATCATAGAGGGAATATCTAACCTACGGGGTTGCTACGAAAATCAAATTTGTGACATACGGTGAAGTTCTCAGCAGAATGCCTAAACCACAGAAGGATTTCAGCGAATATTAGCTTCTCTGCCTTTAAACTTTATGACATTTGTAAAATTAATAAAAAATATATATGAATCAAGTGTTAATTAAAAAGCATGACCACAATAACAATGCTTTGAAATTTAGCTTTAGACCACGAGGCTCTGAAATCTTATGAAGATGTTTTTAGAAATAGTGTATTTTATATTATTTACTATAGGAATAGATAAGTAAATGTTATAAAATGCCAGTGGAATGAAAGACAGTAAATGAATTCATGATTTCTTCTTTTTATGCTTTAATTAAAGAGTCCAAATATAAGTCTCTAAATCCTGCTTATTTTTATTAAAGACTACCTTGTTTCCTAGGTTAACACAAAGCTTTAAAAAAGTCATTGGTACTATTGCGATGTAAATAGTTTTCCTTATTAAGAAGTATTACACGCAGGTAATCTAGAAGAAAACTAAATGAGACCAACAGAGTTCACTTTTTGTTGTTCAGAGTGTAAACGGAGATCTGGCCCTTAATGTTGGAATTGACCTTCCCTCCAGCAAGTACTTACATGCCCAGCGAGGCTGTGAATAATGCAGCTGAGAGGGAGAGTGCATTTCACAGACCTCAACTCTTGGACTAGACAGTCACCCACCTAGCTTTGTGTTTCTAGGACCCACACAGAGTGAAACAGTTGATTCATCTAAATGACAGCTTCTAATGCAGATCTCCAGAGGAGAGTCAGAAGAACCTTAATGGATTCCTTGAATGGATCTCACACTAGGAAACCTAGCTCTCTTGAAAGGACAGGTAAATAACCTAACAGCAGAAGTGTGAAAGGAGATTTGAAGCAAGCTAGAAGCCAGTGGCAATTTCAGAACACCTTTAAAAATGACTGGCCTATCCTCTGAGCTCTCTAGAATGTATATACATCTGACAGGAAGGGAAAACAATGAGGAAAGTAGGTTAAGGACTTCTTCACCATTCTCTCTGGTTTAACCATTAGAACCCATGTTTCCAAATTACAAATTCCTGGTTAACTAATCAACTATATATACATATAAAGAGAAAAGATGGCTCCTCTCTGCCTCCCACCCCAGTCTTGTCCCTAGACTGTCAGAGAGAATCATTTGTGCAAGGAGAGAGGAGGGAAGAAGGACAGAGGAGAGGGAGAAGGGTGGGAGACAGTACTACGCTTCCTGGCAGAGCTCTTAAAATGTGCCTGTCCATGAAGGGAAGGGGGAGAGAGAGGGAGGAAAAAAGGCCGGCATGTAGAAACAATTTAAAGTTGCCGATCACAAATTACCTTTTCAAAAAAAAATTACCATCTTCCAAAAACCCTGACTATGCCTTAACCTTTTTAAGTGGCCTAAATATTAGACAGTTATCCATTTGCTTTAACAGCACCCTTTGAAAAATGTAATGTCTCTGTAAACTGCAGACTCTTCAGCAGCTCACACACTGGTGTGAATTAGTTCCCAGTCAGCCGCCTTCTAACACCTACTGGAGATCATCGCAGGGGTAGAACAATGATGGGCCATCATCTAGGAATGGCTCTTTATGCTTCCTGTACTTTACATAACTTAACTCATAGAATCTTCTTAACAGACGCTAAAGGATTATTAAGCCATCTTATATAAGGAAATCAAGCTCAGAAAGGAAGAGAAACTTCCCAAATCATATCTCTTGATAATAGATGGGGCTGGGATTTGAATCCTGTGGTCTGCTTCCCCAGGGAAGGACTGGAAAAGACCAACGCCCAGTCAGGCAGGTAGTGAACACAAAGAAGTTGTGCAAAGAGCAATCCTGGTGGTTTTCTAACTTGCCTGTGGCATCCCTTAGGCTCCACTGCGCCTTGAAGCCTGCCTGGCCTTTAGTCTCCAAGACCCAGAACTCAAGGTGCTACCTACCACAGCCGTTGGTGTAAGCTGCCTAGTTCCAAAGGACAAAACAGGCTTTTGTGGGCCAGCACAGGAACCATCCCACAATGTAGAACCGCATCTCTTCAAAGAGGAACGCTTTTGCACTGCTGATGTCAAGGCAAACTAGTGCAGCCACTCTGGAAAACAGTACGGAGGCGCCTCAAAACTTAAAAACAGAACCACCCTATGACCCAGCAATTGCACTACTAGGTATTTACCCAAAGGATACAAAAACACAGATTTGAAGGGGTACTTGCACCCCAAAGTTTATAGTAGTGCTATCGACAATAGTCAAAGTATGGAAAGAGCCCAAATGTCCATCAACTGATGAATGGATAAAGAAGATATGGTGTATATATAATGGAATATCCATGATCAAAAAGAATGAAATCTTGCCATTCGCAACAACAGAGATGGACCTAGAGGGTATTATGCTAAGCGAAATGAGTCAGAGAAAGACAAATATCATATGATTTCACTCAAATGTGGAATTTAAGAAACAAAACATATGAACACAGGGGAAGGGAAGGAAAAATAAGACAAAAACGTAGAGGGAGACAAACCATAAGAGACTCTGACATAGAACAAACTGAGGGTTGCTGGTGGGGTGCTGGGTGGGGGTAAGAGCTAAATGGGCAATGGGCATTAAGGAGGGCACTTGTTGGGATGAGCACTGGGTGTTATATGTAAGTGATGAATCACTAAATTCTATTTCTGAAATCATTATTACACTGTATGTTAACTAACTTGGATTTAAATTAAAATCAACAACAACCACAAAAAATTACATTAAAAAAAAAAAAGAACCTGATCTCTTCATAAAGTGGGAATCCTGTACAAGACAGCAAAGCGGAAAGTATATTCAGTGTCCCTAGAACAGGAGGTCAGTCACAACCCTGTAAATTTATGAAAGGAATCTTGGGAATAAGTATTCCCCTCTCTACCTTTTTTTTTTTTTAAAGTTTATTCATTTATCTGTCTATTTAAGTAATCTCTGCCCCTAATGTGAGCCTCACACTCATGACCCAGAGATCAGGAATCACCCGTTCTTCTCACTGAGCCAGCCAGGTGCCACCCCCAGTACCCTTTCAGACCAGTTTACAAAAACCCAGAAGACCACCTCAAAAGCCACCTCAAATCCTACGTAAATTACATGCATTCACTCTTCAACTTCTTTGCAGAATAGGGTAAAGTCTCAGGACAAACTGGAATGGGTGATTAAATCATTCTGTGGATGAAATGCTCTTAAAGTTCGTAATAACAAGTAGATGGGGAAGAATTCATGGAACAAGCAAGAAATATCTGCTTTTGTCTAATCAAGCTCCTTGCTAGTAGCACTTGTTATGTATTATGAGCCAACCCCATACATCACTATAGAGGACTGCCCATCCCAACACAGAATCACCAGTTACGACATTAAACTTCGTTAGGAACTAAAACAAGTTTTACTTGCTTATGTATAATTAATCCACAAAGAAAAACGTCTACTGCTGCGTGGAACCAGTAACTTTGTCGACACAGTACTTACAAATTAGCAAGGTGAAAGCATTTACCCTAAAAGCAGGCACCTGTTAGGTGAGGGCTTAAAGAGCATTATTTCTCTCACCACTGGGAGTTCTTTGTTCATGTAGGGGAGGAAAAATTTTCCTTGACTCTCTTAGGATCACTGGCTGGATCTGAAAACCAAACTGATGACGATAACAGGAGAAAAACACCAATTTTACTGAATTTGTGCATGTACAAGGAGGCCTTCATAAGAGAATAAAAAGGGGTGCCTGGGTGGCTCAGTTGGTTAAGCCTCTGACTCCTGGTTTTAGCTCAGCATGATCTATTGGTTTTTGGGTTCAAGCGCTGCATGGGGCTCCGCAATGATGGTGCAGAGCAGCCTGCTTGGGATTCTCTCTGCTCCTCCCCTGATTACAAGCTTGCTCCCTCTCCCTCTCTCCCTCAAAAATAAATAAACTTAAAAAACAAAAACAAAACAAAAAAAACCCTAAGAAAATAAAGAAATAAAGTGGCCAGAGCAGGAAGCTTTGATACCCTTTAGTCAAAGAAACAATACTTTGTGAAACACTGACAAGAAAAAGGGGTTTTGGCTAGGAGTAATGCAATTAGAGCTACATCGTCCTCATTTTCCTTAACTAGATAGAAAGATAAGGGTTAGTTTAACAAGGTTTGTTGACAGATTCCTCTGGTGCCTCTCTGGGCTGATAAGAGTAGGTCTCCAGTAAAAGGAGAATTTATTTCCCACCTTTAGGCAGAAAAGGGAGAGCTTTTTCCATGTTTACTGCTTCTTAATTGCTTCCAGCTCAAAATAATTTCTAAGTCAAAGAGGCATATTTTTGGATGACAATCTGGTTTCCTTTATTGGTTAGCAAATGGAGCATTTCCCTAGTTGTGAAGGTCTTCATGTGATGCAAAGGGTCCAATTCCTGGACAGTCTAGTGCTGAATCGCCAATGGAAACAATCTGAGAGCCCTGGTCTGCACTAATATCATCTCCATGCCTGTTCTTAGCTCTCCCAAATTTATTCATACAGGTTTGATCACTAGGTTAGTAATGAAGGGCTCAGCAAGAGAATCCTGCCTTTTCCTTCTTGTGTATCTTTATAAAGTTCAGCCCTCCAAACAGCTGGTACTCAAACACATTTCTGACAGAATAGCTTATGGTGGATATTACACTTCTGATTGCGTGTGATGAGAAATTGCGTTGATCTCTTGGTGACATCTTCCAACCGGAAGCATGTATGTTCTTAATTTGCCGGGGATCCACGGAATTCCCGAAATTGTGTAAAAATTTTGGGGGTGTTTTCATTTTTCTGGAGACAGAGTCAGTAGCTTTTAATAGATTCTCAAGGAGGATAGTAAGGAAAATAAGGATAGTCCACACCATTATAATTAGTCTTGTAAAGAAAAATAAATAAATACAAAATCTAATAGGCCCTTAACTTATTAGCTGTGAGACCCATGGCAAGTCATGCGATCTCTCTAACATCTTACTTTCTTTTTTCTATAAAATGGGGATAATAATAGCAGCCATCTTAAATGGTATGTAAGGTAATTTGCTACTGAGGTCTATACAAAAGGGATAAAATACACTTTAAAATATCAAAGAGTTAAAAAAATAGAAATGACTTCACTTAGAAAAGAGAACAGCTCAGAGAGAAGAGCTCTATTTTGGCAGCTCTTATTTTGGGAGGCATATGCCTCTTCGAGAAAGGGCTACGGAGTGGCTGAAAGTCAGGATGTGCTTTTAACAGAATCAGAGAATATGAAGACAAGGACAGGAGTCAGTGTCAAACAGGTAGGGAAGCGATGACGCTCCAGTCTCTTTGCTTTGGGACCTTCAAGACCTACAACCTAATCGTAAGTGTGAATCTAAGCAGGCAAAACCACTCAGGGTAAAGCTCAGTTTTGAAGCATATCAATACCTAAAACTAAAGTGAGTTGGGTTTGCAATTAGAAGGAAAAAAAAAAAAATTTTCTCCTATATCATCTTCTACTTCAGATTACTTCTGCAAAGTAGAAGTACAATGTCCAGTATGTAATCAAAAGTAGCCAGGTACACAGGATGACATAACAGCATGAGCAAAAACCGGGAGAAACAAGAAACAACAGAACAAACCCACTTGGGCTCAAGATATTGGAGTGAACAGAGACTATAAAATAACTATGCTAGCCATGCTTAAGACAGATTTTTAAAAATGTTGAGTTTTGATATATAACTGGAATTTATAAAAATTAGTGAAATGGAAATTTTAGAATTGAAAAAGTTATTCAGAATGGGCAGGCTTAACAGACTAAATGTAGTTAAAGAGATCGAACATTAAAACACAGACCAAAAGAAAATAACCAAAGTGAAGCAAGTAAAAATCAGAAGGTAACAGACATAGAAGATACAATGAGAAGATCTGATATACATGTAATGGGTGTGCCAGAAAAGAAGACGAAGTGAATGAGGGAAAAGCAATATTTACAGCAACAGTGGATGCAAAGTTTACGAAACCATTGAAACAAGTCCTTTACACCAAGCAGGATTTTTAAAAATTCACAAATAGCTGGATCATAGTAAAACTTCAGAAAACCAAAATCAAAGAGAAAACCTTAAAGGCAGCTGGAGAAAAAGACATGTTACTATTACCTACAAAGGAATAACAATTCAGAGTGACAGTTTACTCCTAAATAAATAAATAAATACACAGTAAACCAGAAGTAAATAAAATGGTAAATCTGAACACTATCTTAAACATGTAGAAAGTCAGAAGCAAATTAACATAGTCAATGGTAAATCAGACAACACCTTAACCTTGCTTACAAAAATATTACTGCCAACCATTCAAAACACAAACATCCTTCAGGAATGAAAGTAGGATGAAGACATTTTCAGACATAAAAAACAGAAAATTTCTCAGGAGCAGGGTCTCACTAAGAGAAACAGAAAAGGACTTTTTTCAGAGAGTAGAAAAATAATTCCAGAAACAAACACAAAAATGGAAGAATAAAGTACAAAACAACTGTAAACGTATGTGGAAATGTAACTGAATACAGACTTTTAAAAACAGTAGTAATTGGGGCACCTGGGTGGCTCAGTGGGTTAAGCATCAGACTCTTGAGTGCCGCTCAGGTCATGACCTCAGGTTCATGAGTTCGAGCCCCACATAGGGCTCTGCACTGACAGCTTGCTTGCAGTTCTCTGTCTCCCTCACTCTCTGCCCATCCCATGCTCATGCTCTTTCTCTCTCCCTCAAAAGTAAATAAACATTAAAAAATAATAATAAAAATAGTAGTAGTAGTAATAAAAATAGTAGTAATTATATGTTCTAGTGTTAAAATATATAAGGAATTAAAATATATTAAAACAATAGCATATAAGTTGGGGGTCAGGGGATAAATGGAGTTAAAGTACCCTTTTGTTACCGTGTTATCTGGGAAAAGATTAAAAGTACCAATTTAAAAAAATAAAATAAAATGAAAGTACCAATGAACAATATACTTTGATAAATCAAGAATGCATTAAAATCTCCAGAGTAACCACTATACGAATAGTGAAATGAATATAAAGCTTCTTCTAGCTAATAGAGGCTTAAAAATGTAATCATTAAAAAAAAAAAAAAATCCCATATCCTACCCAAAGGCAAGGAAGAAAAAATAGAGTAGAGAAAAAAAAAAAAAAAAAAGAAAGCACTTAATAAGATAGTAGAGTTAAACCCAAGTCACATGTACATTGACTAAATAATCCAATTAGGAGGCAAAAATTTTCAAGCAGGATTAGGGAAAGAAAATCAACTCTGTTATTTATAAAATGCACATCTAAAATATATACCACTGTATATCCTACAGACACTAAAATTATGGGAATATTATTCACAAATTTATGCCAACATATTTGAAAATCCTGATGAAAAAGATAAGTCCTAGAAATAGATTATAAAACTGACAATAAAAGAAAATTTTAAATTATTTGAATAGTTGTCATACCATTCAACAAACCCATGAATTAAAGTTCAAGGCTGGATTGCCTCACCAGAGAATGTTGCCAAACATGTCAGGATGAAATAATACTGCTATCACACAAACATCTGTAGAAAATTGAACAAAGTGAGCTCTCTCCAACTTATTTTTTAAAAGTAGTATAATGGTGATACCAAATTTGACAAGAATGTTATGAAAAAGAAAAATTACAGGCCAATACTACCAATTTATAAGGATGCAAAATTCCTAAATAAAAGGTGAGCAAGTGACACTAATAAACACATAAAAAAGATAATATATCACAGCCAAGCTGGATTATTTTTATATATGCAAATTTGGTTAAGCACTTGGAAGTCAATTAATGTAAGTCACTACACTAACAGAATAAAAGAGAAAAATCATATGGTTGCCTCAACAGATGTAGGAAAGCATTTGAAAAAATTCATCATCCATATTTAGTTAAAAATTTTTGGCAAAAGAGAAATAAGAACTCCCTTAAAGTGAAAAAAAATTATCTACAAAACCACCATATGTTGAGTCTTTCTTTTGAGACCTGGAAAAAGAAGGGGACATGTACAATCAACACATTATTCAACACTATATAATTTGCCTGTACAAAAAAGGCTTAGAAAAAAGTTGTAAAAGCATACAAATTAGAAAAAAATAAAACTGTCAATATTCTTAGAGGATATGATTGTGTATGTGGAAAATGCAAAAGAATCTACAGATACATTACTATAATTCATTTCATAAGTTAGCTAAGTTCTGGATACAAGGTCCATATAAAACCACAACAACTATATTTCTCGAGGTCAACAAAAAAGAATTAGAAAATGAAATTTAAAATTTGTTTTTAATGCTTATTATTTATTTTTGAGAGAGAGAGAGAGAGAGAGAGAGAGAGAGACAGAGAGAGACAGAGCACAAGTGGGGGATGGGCAGAGAGAGAGGGAGGCAAAGAATTCTAAGCAGACTCCAGGATCTAAGTGGTCAGCACAGAGCCTGACGCAGGGCTCAAGCTCACAAACCATGAGATCCTGACCTGAGCCGAAGTTGGACACTTAACTGACTGAGTCACCCAGGCTCCCTTGAAAATGAAATTTTAAAAAGATACAATATACAATAGGTGAAAAAATATGAAATATCTACTAATAAATCTAATAAAATATGTGTAATCCCTCTACACAGAAAACTATGAAACATCATTGAGAGAAATTTTAAAGGACCTAAATAAATAGAAGAACATACCATGTTCATGGACCAGAAGACTTGATATTATAAAGATATTAATTGTGCCCAAATTTATTGATAGACACAATGCAACTGCAATTGAAATCCCAACAGTTTAAATCTTTGTTGCTGTTGTTGTTTTGTTTTGGTGGAACTTTAATAAGTTGATTCTAAGATGTTGTGTAAATGTAAAAGACAAAGATAGCCAAGAAACTCTTAAAAAATAAAAGGAACAAGATAAGAGTACTTGATCAAATGAATATAAACTCTTATTATAAAACTAAAGTGTGGTACTGGTGCAAGAATATTCTAGTAGACAAAAAGAATAGACTAGAGTGCCCAAGCAAATCAATTGTCACATGTGTGAGCATTGAGTCATGACCAAAGTAAGTTTACAGAGCAGTGGAAACAGAATAGACTTACCAATAAGTCATGCTGGGGCAACTGGATGTCCATACACATTTAAAAAAAATAAACCTTGACCACTATCTCACACAATATGCAAAAATTAATTCCCAGTGAATTGTAAATATAAATGTAGGGGTTAGGGGCACCTGGGTGACTCACTCGGTTAAGCGTCCAACTTTGGCTCAAGTCATGACCTCATGGTTCACAAGTTAGAGCCCTAAGACCAGCTCTGTGCTGACAACTGACAGCTCAGAGCCTGGAGCCTGCTTCAGATTCTGTGTCTTCTCTCTCTGGCCCTCCCCCCACTCATGTGCGCGCGTGCACACACGTGCAGGTCTCTCTCAAAAATAAATAAATGTCTTTCTCAAAAATAAATAAGTGTAAGAGTTAAAACTGAAAAGTTTCTAGAAGATAATACATTTATAACCTCAATCTGGAAAAAGACTTATTGAACAAGACATAATAAAACACTAACCATAAAGGAAATGGAACCTATAAAGAATTTGGATATTAAAATTAAGAACCTTTAATCATCCTTAAGAGAGTAAACAGGCAAGCAACAAATGAAGATTCTGCCACATGGATAACCAACTATGAACTCATCTTCAGAATATATTTTTTAAAAATACCTACAATCAGTAGGAAAAAGACAAACAATCCAATTGAAAATTGGGCAAAAGACTTGAACAGGCATGTCACAGACTATTTCAAATGGCCAATTAATGCAAAAAGGTGCTCAACCTCATTAGTCACGAAAAAGTAAGTGGTATCACTACAAAACCACCAGAAAGGTAAAATTACAAAGACTCACAATGTTGGCAAGGATACGGAGCCAGGGAAATTCCCATATGCTGCTGGTGGGAGTATATTGGTACAACTACTTTGGAAAACAGTTTGGTATTATCCGCTAAAGTTAAAGATACACGTAACCTATAAGCTAGCAATTACTCTCCTGTGGGCAGACCAAAGAGAAATGTATGCCCACAGGCATCAGAAACACCCACAGGAAAGATCAGAGCTACCTTACCTTCAATGCCCCAAAACAGATCATTCCAAGGTCCACCAACAACACAGCGGATAAATATGAACAAGTGATTGCGGTATACTCATATAATAGTTTTCTGTATAGCACAGAAAGATAAACTACAGCCACAAGCAACAACATTTGTAAATATCACAAACACAATGCTGAACAAAGAATCCAGACACATGAATACACACTCTGATTATATTCATCCCTTGCTCAAAAAAACAGGCAAAACCAAAATATGTGTTTAAAGAGATATGTTCTTTACCCAAAAAAACAAAAAACAAAAAACTCTAAAGAAAAGCACTAAAGTGTTTACCACAAAATACAAGGATAGTGGGTTTTTGTTTTTTGTTTTTTTTCTCTTTAGGAGAGGGTGAGTAGTGAATGGGAGAGGGTTACAAGGAGGAGCTTCTGGCTCAATGTTCTATTTATTATCCTGGTATTAGTTGCAAGGTGTCACTTTGTGATAAATCATTGCACTCTGCATCTTTTATTTTGTGTACTTTTCTGTATACGTATGAAATCTCAGAGGAGGTTAAATAAATACACTGAATGCATCTACAATAAAAAAAAACTTCTTTGCGGGCGCCTGGGTGGCTCAGTTGGTTAAGCATCCGACTTCAGCTCAGGTCATGATCTCGCGGTCCAGGAGTTCGAGCCCCGCATCAGGCTCTGTGCTGACAGCTCAGAGCCTGGAGCCTGTTTCAGATTCTGTGTCTCCCTCTCTCTCTGACCCTCCCCCATTCATGCTGTCTCTCCCTGTCTCAAAAATAAATAAACGTTAAAAAAAAATAAAAAAATAAAACAACTTCTTTGCCTGAGAACCTATGTATATTGCCTGGAATTGGGAAGAAAATAGCTTAATTAAAAAAAAAAAAAGCAGAGCGCTGGATGACTCAGTTAAGTGTCTGACTCTTGATTTCAGCTCAGGTCATGATCTCACCGTCATGAGATCAAGCCCAGCAGCTGACAGCATGGAGCCTGCTTGGGATTCTTCTTTCCCGCTCTCTGCCCCTCCCCCACTGGTTCTCTCTCCCTCTCTCTCTCAAAATAAATAAGTAAACTTAAAAAAAAAAAAAAGCAAGTGTCTTCACTATGACCCATTATTTTTTATAGCTTTTGCACTACTATCTTACCAAGGACTGTGGACCACTGAGCACTCCTGGCCATCTCCTACTGAGCAAGTTTCCCCCTCATCATCCTATGACCATCATCCATTTAAGGACTGGACAATGGTGCACTGGCCCAGATAATGCACACTATATAATGGTCCTGAGATCCTCCAGAAAATTTCCGATAATTGATGTCCAACACTTGGTCTTCCCTCCCTCCTCACAGGCTAATTTTTTTCTTTCTTCAGTTCTCAGCTCAAGTGTCACTTCTCCAGGGAAACTTGCCTTGCTCCCATTTCCATCCTCTTTTTCTGAGTGGAGTGACCAACATCATGCTCCTCTCCTTTCGATGTTAGTACTGGTCATTCTCAGTCTGCCCCCACCTCCCAGATCCATCCCTGGGAGGCTGATCCCTTGGGACTAGATCACCAGGGCATCCTATCCACCTGGCTTCTCTTGGGTTCTACTGATGAAAGGCAATGGCAGGAGCTGGCAGGGTAAGAGGAGAGAAATCAGGCATGTCCTTTCCACTTCCTTTTTGCTGTGCTCTGTGCTTCTGGGGAGGCTGCGTCTCCAGAGGCCCAAAGCTCCTCCTGCCTGGCTCCAGCTCATAAGGCTTCCAGGAACCTCATTCCTGCCGCCTCGGATGGTAACACCCCCCCACCACTGTGTCTTTCACTGGTTCTGGTAACCCTGCCCCCACCTTTCTAAGTTGTCTTTTCAAGAAACTCTTCATCTGAACTAGGTTTGATTCTGTTTTCTGCTGGGACCCTGTGGATTGGCAATTTTATATGAATTTTTATGATTATTTTATAAACACTTGTCTACTCCACAAGGCTGTGAGCTTCTTGACACTGGCACTTCAGGCACTACCAACAAATATTTGTTAAATGATTTAGTATGTTAATGAATGCATGAAGGAACTCACATTAGGATCCAAATATACTATACATAGTACAAGGATTTCTAAAATGTCCCTGCTACCTTTAACGTGGCACCAATCTATCAGAGCAGACATTTTTCCTATGTTAGTTGAAAAGAGCCTTAGTTGGCAGTAATATTTTTACTCATGATGATAATCTCAATTATTCTTGCAGTAAGTGCAATAATGACAATTTTCCAATTAAAAAGATGTAACTTTCTTTCTGAAGTGAGTTATCAATAATGAGATTCCAAGCGGGCTATGGTTACTTATAGCTCTGAGAGTCAGTAGGAACATAATAAAAATATTAACTAGGAAAAGAAGGTTCTGCGTCTCCGAATCTTTCATAATCTATTGCAAATGACTCTAGAAAACAAATACTACATAGTAGTTACACGGCGTAGGACAGTTAGCCTCAGGTAGGAAATGTTCTTTGTTAATATAATAAACGATCTACTTTATATTGTTGTTTTAGGTTTAAAAAAGGACAATCTGAGCTGATCCCAGTTTTAGATACGCAAGCTACATATTAGCGTATATAGTTAGACAACTTCTACAAAATGAACTGGAAAATTCTGATTCTAGGCCACTAATCAGAATTTCCAGAACAGGGTCTGGAGCTCTGCATATTGCCTTCTCTTTCATGGCAGAAAATGTATAGAAAAATCAGGTTAGCCATAGGCCATACCCTATACTAGCAAGATCCTTCAAACCAATATATGCCATAAAATGTGCCACTTGAATTTTAATCTTGAGAAAACCAGCCTGTAAACTACAATCTCAACTAAATACGTACCACATGGAGAATTTTTAGTTCATAGCACGGCATTTTGAAAGTCACAATTTAGCTAGCATGCAAACTCCCAGAGGGTGATAGATTTTGGACTCTGAAGAGGTCAAGGTTCATCTCTTTTCTGCAATCTCTTTCCTGGTTAAACCTCTCCCTTTTATTTCTCCAACTAACTTCTTCACTGTAAAAAGTATCCCAGTTCTCTTCGTTCTAATCACCATGGGGAGGGGGAAGGTCCAATTTCTCCAGTATGGTATGAGTTCAAGATTATTGGTCACCTCCCAGCAAGCAAACTCGTGAGTTAATAACGAAGACCTTTCTAATAGGGCACTACTTGGGATATTGGTCTGATTTTATAATCCCGAAATGATAAGGCATTAATAACACCTTGTGAGGGGGTTCGGGTAAGTGACTGAGTTAAACTAGTTAAAATGCAGTTACAGCGCTAATTCGTTTCACAATCAGGTAACTTGCTTTCTTAGGTCTTATTAGGTGCAACAACAACAACAATATCCTTTTTCCTTATTCATTCTCTTCAGTCATAACTAATCTAGGAAATGACCACACCAGTCTCTTACTGATTGCTTCCCTGAAAACAAAAGAGCATTTTATACCTGATCCTGCCATGATCAGTAAAGAGAATGAAGTCAAAATGAACCATCTTTTGCCTCTCTTGCCCACATATAAAACGATAATTTTTAAAGAGGGTGGGGAGGTAGGAAGAAGTGCTGCATTTAATTCATAAGGGCTGCTCCCCCCACCCTCCCCCACCTCCAATCTCATCAACATCACCCACCTAGGGGGCACCCGGTACTCGAAGGGCCCCATAGCCTGACAGGGTCAGAGAAGAATCATCTCTTTCACAGACTGAAAAATCAGGACTCCTGAGGTCTTCCGCTCACCAAAGTGGGGCGGGTCGCCCGGCCCCGGGGGACCGGGCGGCGTCCCGGGCGCCCGCAGCCTAGGGCCTCGGGCGGCGCCGCAGCGCTCCCGGCCCCTCCCGCAGGGACTGGCCGCCGGTCCTTACCCGCTAGTCCGCCGCCGCCGCCTCCATCGCCCGCGTGCCCCTTCCTCCGCTGCAGGATGAAGTAGGGGTTGGCCCTCTCCGTAATCCACAGCGCGTTGGCCAGCAGCACCTCTTCGGGGTTCACCCACATGTTCCCGGGCGCCGCGGGCGGACGCACAATGGGCCCGGGGTCAGGTCCTGCACACACCGGCGCGCACAGGCGCGCACTCCCGGGCACACGCGCGCCCTCCCGCCCGCTAGGTGCGGCGGCGAAGAGCGACTTCACCAGGCGGCGGTCCGCGGAGGCCGGGCCACAACAAAGCCCCCGCGGGCGGCCGGGGAGGACGGCGAGGACGCGGGTGCGGCGAGCAGCATCCTCCCCGCGGCGGCGCCGCCCACCGCGAGCCCGCGGCCGCAGACGCCCAGGCCCGCCGCCCCGCAGCCCGGCTCCGGCCCACGGCGGCGCGAGGAGCGGGAGGAGGAGGAGGAGGAGGAGGAAGAGGAGCGGGAGGAGGAGGAAGTGGTGGCGCTCAGTCCCGGGATCCGGATCGGCGGCGGCGAGCAGGGCTGCGGGAGCCTGCAGCCGACACGGCCCCGCGGCGAGCGCCGAGCTGGGCTGGGGCGCGGCTGCTACAGCAGCACCTAGCCGAGCTCCAGATCTCCTCAGTCTCTAGCCGCTCTGCGACCTCGAGGTCACCGCGCGGTAACGCTCCGCGTCGGGGCCACTCGCACCTGCGGCGAAGCCCCGCTTGCAGCTGGAAGGACGCTCCGGACACTGCGAATGAATGACGCCAGCGCGGCTCACTTAGAGCGGGCCCGAGTGACACCAGTTCCCGCGGACGCGGGTCCTCCGCGGGCTCCGAGCGCTGAGCCCGGCTGCTGTGGCGGGCTTTGGGGGAACCTTCTGGGGACCGTGGGCCAAGCGCTCGGCCCCACGCCCATCTCAGCGGGGAAGACGCTGCCAGCCTCCGTGTGTGTGTGTGTGTGTGTGTGTGTGTGTGTGTGTGTGTGCGCGCGCTGTATGTTTATGGTTGACGGTCTGTGGGCTAGCGCCACCCCTCTTCCCAGGAAATAAGTGTTTCAAGGTTCCAGACTTGGAGCTAGATACCGGGTCGGAAGTGGACGCAGCCAATGGTTGTCCGTGTTTTTGTTTCCTGCATCCCAGGGCAAGTCATGCGCTAAACTTGTCACCGCCTGTAACCCCTCCCCCTCCCCATTGCATTGTAATTAAAGTGGCCCAGCTAAGTGCATTACATCACTTCTTTCCTTGACCTGTGGGGCATGAGCAGTAGCGAAGTTGGAAGCAGCCCAAGAGCTTACGCCAACTAATTCACACTACAGCCGTTCCTATTTCAGGCATTTGGAGCTTCGAGGACCAGGAATGCCAGAATTCACGGATATATTCACATTTAATAGATGGAATAAAAAAAAATTTTTTTTAATCATTGAATTCAGAGACACAACAAAGACCAGCTTAACCGACTGAGCCACCCAGACGCCCCCCCACCCCCAACAAAGACAGGCTTTATCGCTAGATGGTTTTTGCATTCCCCCAATACTTCAAGACCTGTGATCACAGCCCATCTACCTATATATCTGGTGACCTTTTTTCACTCTTTTTTACACCTAGGAGATCTGCAGATAGCTAGTTTAGCAAAAAGAGGCTCCACTTCCTAGATGATGGGAATTTACCAAAGCTCTGCCTTGTTGTGGAAGTTGGACAGTCCTAGACATTCTTTTCCAAGTGAGCAAAGCATTCAGATAAGACTTTCTTGTGTGGACTTGAGCTTTTTTGCTTATGTAGCTCTCGTCTGTACTGCTGAATTCCTTCAAATGGCAAACTGAATGTATCCCAGCCATTTTAACACAGGCTGCCTCTGTGCTGTTGGTTTCCTCCCCAGTGAACTCTGATGGAATGGAAGTGTCTCTTTACCTTATCACATCGCCTGATCTTCTGCCTCTTCAGGAAACATACCAGATCTCTAGGTATTTGCGGAAACTTCACATATTTAACAGAGACTCGAAAATCTCACTTGGCATCTTTGGCCATAGCACAGCGCCTTTACTAGTAGAATCAATTGCAAGTCAAACACAATAAACATTAAGATTGCAAATCATACATATGCAAAAGTCTAACTAATAATATATTTATATAACTTCTAATGTTTTGAAGTGCTTCCATAAAAATTCCTTCATTTTGTGTAATTAGCATTTTTAAAAAAAATTTTTTTTCAACGTTTATTTATTTTTGGGACAGAGAGAGACAGAGCATGAACGGGGGAGGGGCAGAGAGAGAGGGAGACACAGAATCGGAAACAGGCTCCAGGCTCCGAGCCATCAGCCCAGAGCCTGACGCAGGGCTCGAACTCACAGACCGCGAGATCGTGACCTGGCTGAAGTCGGACGCTTAACCGACTGCGCCACCTAGGCGCCCCTAATTAGCATTTTTTAAAAGTCTAAGTGCCTTCATATTGTCTTTTAGAATGTCGTCATCATACTGCTCAAAGTTGTGACTTGATAGCTCTACCCTAACCCTAACCCTAGCTTAGCATTCTGTATTGATAGGTACCAAAGTGCTATTTACTTATGATTCATGGCTTCATTCACTCACTCATTCATTCAACATGTAGTTATTGAATGCCTACTATACTGTAGGCCCTGGGGATAAGAAGTGAACAAACCATATAAAAAATCCTTGCCTTCATGAAGATTAAATGTAAAATTAACAATAAAAACCAAAACAAATTTACAAAAACTTGTTTTGAGAGCAAGATTCGACACCAAAAGGAGAAAAAAATTTAAGTCCTTAACTATTTTCTAGTTTCTTGTAAGAGTTAGAGCACATTCTTGTGGCACCTGGGTGGCTCAGTCCATTAAGCATCCGACTTCGACTCAGGTCATGATCTCATGGCTCATGAGTTTGAGCCCTACCTACATCGGGCTCTGTGCTGACAGCTCCGAGCCTGGAGCCTGCTTCAGATTCTGTTTCCATCTCTCTCTGCTCCTCCCTCACTCATTCTCTCTCTCTCTCTCTCTCTCTCTCTCTCAAATATAAATAAACACTTAAAAAATTGAAAAAAAAGAGAGCACATTCTTTCCAGGAAATCAGGGTTTCTATTATTATAATGAATTGTGATAACCTGTCGTAGCAGGCATTGCAAAGAATCAGGGAAGCTACAAAGAGTTTATGGCAGTTCACTCATCTCATACTGCCAACTGCTCACTTGCTAAAGTGTAGCTTTGTTTAAAAAAAAAAAAAAAGACAATCAAATATACCAGAACTAAAAATAACACAAAGAGAATCTAATTAATCCAATCACTTCCTCAGTGAAGTGGGTATTTTTAACATTCAATTCATTCTCACTGGTTTTAAGTCCAAGGATTGTCTCAAACCACTTAATGAAGAAAAGCATTCAACAGATGCCTAGGTAAGGTAGGGGTAAATGGTACCACAGTCTTTGTGTCTCACTTAGATCTCCTACTCTCCCCTTCCCCACTTGGAAAAGTCAACCCAGATAAGGTTCTTATGCCCCCCACCCCTTGGAGCAATCAATGAGTTTACTGCTTAGTGGGTAGATCTGATTGAAACAAAATTGTGAGGGTAGTAAATTTGTCTTTGGAACTTCTTACCCCCTCATTCCTACACTGTTTCCACATTTTCTGCTTTTCATCTTCACAGTGGTGTATTTTCCCCCCTGTCCTCGCCCCTCCAAATAAATGCTTCATTTTGCCTTCTAGGGATTTGCACCACCCTTGGAAATACTGTAGAGTCTTGGGCACTGTATTTCTGCCCACACCCTCTCACCTCCCAATTCTAGCAGCCCCAAGAGTGAGCAAGTCAGTAATAAATTTGGTTCTAGTTTCTGCAGAGAGAATTCACCCAGGGGAGTAAGAAAGTGCCAACTACTCCCCTAGTCTCCTAGCTAAAAGTAACATGTTAACAGGAACCATTTTTTAAGTGCCCGTACTTTCCTTATCCAACCTGGAAGGGCAGGATCTGCAGTAGGGTATTTGGAATTTCTAGTGTCCAGGGAGGTAGAAAGAAGGGTTACTGGTTGGGTTAAAGAAGGGTAATCATTGCTTCAAAGATCCAAGACTTTACAGTAGCTTTGATATCTGAAGAGACCTTCACACTGGATCTAAGCTGCTAATCCAGCTGGAAAAACTAGATCAACCAGTCACCTGAATGTCTAGTCTGCAAGTAATAGAGCTAATTGATGATACAGAAGCCACAGTTGGGTTCTTTCAACTTTAAGTGGCTGAACATAGCCAAGACCATCCTTATATATGCTGCACATTGAGGAGAAAGATCCTTCAAAATACCTCGAATCTGTAATAGAACTACCCTGCCTCCATTTAGTGGATCGGCCCACCTTTTGAATTCTGAAATGCTCTGTAAATCAATTATGAATAAAACATCATTTCTTTCCATGTGGCCCGATGACCTCTGTCAAATGTATCAGTGTTCCTGGAATGAAGAAAGGGAAGAAGACAGGAAGTCTCCAGGGGAGAAAAAAATGAAGCAAGGTGTCACAGAGATTCGTTTCCTGATTAACTGTCATTAAAGAGGACAAGTTTTAATGGTTGGGAATGATAAGGTCAAAAGCTTAGACCGCAGGGAAGGGAAGGGAGATTTTTGGCCTACTTCAAAATCATCCATTGCAAGTTCCCTGAGGGCCAAGACTGTGAAAAGATCATTGTCATAAACCAAGGCGTAGCACCTGCACTTCTGAAAATGCCCAAAGTGGAGGTGCGGACTTGACTGCTGAATTTCTAAATTTAAGAAAGGCTTAGAGATTTAGGAAGGAAAAGAGACCCTGATTACAGTTGCGTTGAACTCCTCATACCATGAACAAGGAAACTGAAGCTCAGAGAAGGGAAGGGCTTGACTCAGGTCACTTAGGTAATTAATAGCAGAGTTTGGAAGTTGGTCTTTTATTTAGGTCTCTATTTTTTGCTATTATATAAGCCCCCAAATCTTAACTGCACCTTTTCCTTCTTTCTCCACACATTATTTGTCACATTTTTCTTTAGAATTAAAGTGATTCAAAATTATATAATGATGTCATGGCTATTATCTATCTATGACTGTGGTCTGAGTATCAGGATCCACTGATTGGCTAGAACTGAGTCTCATGCCCATCCTGGACAGGTGGTGGCAGAGGTGACAGGTCAGTGGGTGTGGGATAGTCCCCAAAGGAAAATCAAAGATCTATTACCAAAATAAGGTGAGAGGGCTGTGGGCAAGCCTGGACAACAGAGTTCCACTAGGTAACCTGCTACAGACAATTTGTTTTCTAAAGACTATATCCTCTTGTTTGTAATGTTATATTGCATGAATGTAACATACTTTGTTTTGTTTTGTTTTCTTCTAAAGCCTACTAGTGGTCTGACCCTTTTGATAATTTAATTTACCAGAGAAAAGAAGGGGGTGAGAGAGGAAGGAAGGAAAGAAGGAAGGAAGGAAGAGGAAGGAGGGAGGGAGGGAAGGAGGAAGGAGGAAGAGGAAGGAAGGAAGGAAGGAAGGAAGGAGAAGGAAGGAAGGAAGGAAGGAGGGAGGAGGAAGGAGGAAGGAGGAAGGAAGGAAGGAAGGAAGGAAGGAAGGAAGGAAGGAAGGAAGGAAGATGTTATTGCAAGGGTTCACATAGACTAAACTAGTACAAGAAACCTTCGAGAAGCTCTGGGACCAACCCCTCTCTTGCTTGCTCGACCACTCGCCTTCTATCTGTCTCTGAATCTCTGCTTTTCTTTACACATTTATTTTAGTATATTCTTTTCACTGACCAGTGTCCTCTCCTCACCCATGGTTTCTGTTTCTTATAACTTAAGCATGTATGTGGCTCATGAAAGTTTCTCTGGTTCCATCTTCTGTCATTGCTTTCAAGCCATAGCTCCCACCATTAACTAAAATCTTTAGGTATTTCAGAGCTCTAATTCATGAGAGGGAAATGGATTGGCTCACCTTATCTCTTTATCCAAGGACTAGGTTGCTGCCCAGCCTATGACTGGCTGCCATTTGGTGAGATTACCAAGACATGGCAGCTATGTATGTGGGCATATCTTATGCAACTGATACTTCACAAAGTCTCACTGTAGGTTCATTTTTATTGTAAAATCAGTCACTGAGCATTGACACATTACTTGGCCTTCGATTACTCCATTAGCTGGGAAATGTCTGACATCTCCCCTGTTTTGTGCAAGCCAAGCAGCCATATCAAAAAGGCAAACACTCTTTAATCTGGTATATAGCTGTGTGTTCTGAAGATTGTGAAATAGCCTCCTCTTTCCTTTTAAGGATGATGGTTTTTTCCCCACAGTCACACTGGTCTTTTGACAATGACTAATTTGTCCATTTTTTTGCTTGTTAAAAACACACAAAAAAACCCCACCATCAACAGGATTTTTTAAATCAACACAAATATTAGTATCAAACACGTGAATATAAGTAAAAAGCAGATTGGAACATTGATATCGGCAATAATAGTGTTTTTTCTGAATTACACATGTGCCTATAAACCTAATAAGTAAGCTTTTCTTTTAAAAAAATTTGTTGATTATGTTTCTTTATTTTTGAGAGGCAGAGAGAGACAGAGCATGAGTGGGGGAGGGGCAGAGGGAGAGAGGGAGTCACAGAATCCGAAGCAGGCTCCAGGCTCTGAGCTGACAGCCCACAGCCTGACACGGGGCTCAAACCCACAAACCCTGAGATCATGACCTGAGCCAAAGTTGGACACTCAACCGACTGAGCCACCCAGGCACCCCATGGCTTTTCTTTTTTTAAGTAGAGGAATACAACTATTTTCCTCTGAGGATAAGAACTAATATTTTTAATGATCTTTTTGAAATAAAATACTTTGATTCACACACATGAATGTTATGAAAAAAAAAAAAGATGGTCAATTTTACACAGACTCTCTAATTCAAAAATTCAAGGAAAAAATGCACTTTTCTTTTCCTTTTTAATGTTTATTTATTTTTGAGACAGAGAGACAGAGCGTGAGCTCGGGAGGGGCAGAGAGAGAGGAAGACACAGAATCCAAAGCAGGCTCCAGGCCCTCAGCTGTCAGCACAGAGCCTGACATGGGACTTGAACTCATGAACTGTGAGATCATGACCTGAGCTGAAGTTGGACACTTAACTGACTAAGCCACCCAGGCACCCCTGCAGTTTCCTTTTCAAATAAGAGAACTGTCTTTTTATTATACTGACAGCATTTCTTACAAGAGAAATACTATATTCTATCTTGAATCTCAAATCTTTAAATCATTTTCATATATTTGACTAAATGATTTAAAAGAAAGAGGGATATCTAGGCATCATTACTAACACCAAACAACAACGTATCACTCAAACTCCCAAATTATCAACTATATTTAAACCCTTTACCTCTTAATTTTCAGCCTCTCAGAGCTTCAGACCACAGATTATAAAACAGAAAATAATCTGAACACTGCAAATCTTTGATAAACTGTAGGTATAAAACATTAACTGGGAAAGCAAACTTATTCTCTGGACCAAGGGAGAAATAATTCAGATCACTTAATTCTTAAAAAATAAGCACGAGAGCTGGCTGTTGAGCTATCTTTATCAGAATTGGGGAAAAGTCAAAAAAATAACTCACTCTTTATTTGTCCCCAAGGCTCTTAATACTCTCGTCAGGCGTTTATCACTGAGGTTTCTTTTACAGAATGTATTGCCCTTCAATGACGTCTTTGATTTCTTGTATAAAATATAGACCTAAATAGGCATTTTCATGATAAAATTGTGCTGGTGAGAATTTTGCTTTTTTTTTTTTTTGTCACTTGTGATCTTCTTATAGGCTGTGAAATGCAATCTTCCATAAAAAGGGATGTGTTAAATCACACTGATTTCTATTCCAATGAAAATTACAGTTTGCTTTTAATGGGAATGACTCAGTCAATCAAATTGGAAGCTTAGACATTCTGTCCCTGAATGAAACTTTTTAAAACCTAATTTCTTCTTTCTTCCTTTATACAGAACCAGCCCTCACTCACCTAAGAATACCGAAATGGGAGGCACATATTTAAAATACTAAAATATGTACCTTTTGAATGCAACCTTCCCTACAAACTGTGACCCTTGGATTTTAACATGAAGTCTCAATTAAGAAACCTTTTGAAAGAAATGAGAAAATCTATCTCAGATGTGCCAATAGAAAATCACAGAATTGTAGATAAAGACAGCTGGTTGGTGGTTAAATGAAACAGTACTATATTAGAGATTACATTTGATTAAGCCAACTCTAAAAATATTTTTATGGCTATCCTTGAAGCTGGTATCAGATCATGTATAGGCTTTATTAAAACCTGGAATGAGTAACCATCAGTATAATAAAATGTGTGTGTGTGTGTGTGTGTGTGTGTGTGTGTGTGTGTAAAGGAGATCACATAAACTATTTTATAAATTTGAACATTTTCGATTAATATTCCTCTTGCTATTTAACTTCTAATCACACAAGTAAATCATGTTGATTGTAGAAAAATTAGACAAAACAGATAAGCTGAAAGAACAGAATGTAAGTATACAGGTTATGTAGTGTGTTTTTCTTTTTAAACAGAAATGGGTTCACACTACAGGCAAATTTTTATGTCTTGCTTTTGTTCATAACAATATTGTGAACACGTCCCCAGATATTTAAAAAATGTACATTTATATCATTACTTTCATTAACTGCATATTATTTAATTATATGATGTACCTTCATTTATTTAACTCAGCTGCCATAATTATTTGCATCTTTAAAATATTATAAACAGGGGCACCTGGGTGGTTCAGTTGGTTAAGCATCTGACTTCTGCTCAGGTCTTGATCTCAAGGTTCATGAGTTCAAGCCCCACATTGGGATCTGTGCTTATAGCCCAGAGCCTGGAGCCTGCTTCAGATTCTGTGTTTCTCCTCTCTCTGGCCCTCCCCCTGCTCCTGCTCTGTCTCTCTCTGTCTTTCAAAAATAAATAAATGGTAAAGAAATTAAAAAATAAAATATTATAAGCAGATCTGTGATGAACATGTTTAATTATATGTCTTTGCATATTTATTTATTTTTTGTTCATTCATTTATTTTGAGAGAGAAAGAGAGAGAGAAAGAGAGAGAGAGAGAGAGAGAGAGAGAGAGAATCCCAAGCAGACTCCCTGCTGTCAGTGCAGAGCCCAATATGGGGCTTGAATTCATGAACTGTGAGATCATGACCTTGCTGAAATCAAGAGTTGGACGCTTAATCAACTGAGCCATCCCTGAGGCTCCCCTTAATTATTTTCTTGATATAGATTCCTAAGTAGAATTTCTGGACCTTCTAGAATGCACCTTTTTAATGCTCTTGACACACATTGGCAAATTATTCCCCAGGAAGATTGTACCCACTTCTTCCCCCCAGCAGCATGGACAGTGCATACTTCTTCACAACCTCATCTATTATGTTTGGATGAAAGTGCCTTTCACTATGTTTTTAGGGTGCAACATAGTAATGTGACTCTGCAATTTTATTACATTTTAGGCTTTCAACACACACAATAATGTTTTTCCCCAAGATTAAAATAGCTTCATTTTTCAGATTATAAAAATGATAAGTGTTTTTTCTAAAAACTGAGCATGATAGAGAAGTATAAAAGAGAAAGGAGAATTTCCCCAAATATCACCACTTAGAGATAACAATTGGCTTTTTGGGGGAACATCTTTTCAAATATCAATCTGTGCATATAAGCATATGCGGACAAAGAGACATCATTATTTCCACAGCCAGGTGCTATATTGAGACAGTATGGCTGTGCACCTGTATTTGGAAGATTTCTTTGTTGCTTATTCCCGATGCAGAGTTAAAGTGAAGGTGACTAGGGCCTCTTTCCCCTACGGTGTGCAAGGACAGGGCTGGGTGGAGGAAAGAGATCTCTTCATGATCCACTTTCTTATATATGTATGTGCAGACCAGGCCCTGGAAAGATCGTGATAGTGTATGAAACGTTCGCTGATTACCCCAGCATCTTGCTCCAACTTGGAAGGGAAGCAGCCAATGCGAGTGATTCTAAATTTTCCCCTTTACAAGGGATACGGGATTCCTATGTGAAATTTGTGGTAACCTCTCCTCTGCTGCTGCCAACGCAGACACAGTGTCTCCTAAACAGAAGGGTCACCTACTGGCACAGCTGCTTCACACATTGATGAATCTGACATATTTTGAAAACAGATGTCTTCTAGAACCTCTTTTTACAGCTAAAAAATATGGGCATTTAATGCCATCTTAATAGTTTTTTTTCCCTAGCCTGTTTGTTATGATAGATTTGTTAAATGTGGTTTTGCCAACATTGTACTGTTATGGAGTTGATCCCCTTCTTTGCTGAGGGGCCGCTATACAAAGAGACTCAGGGAGGGGCACCTGGGTGGCTCAGTTGGTTAAGCGTCTGACTTCGGCTCAGGTCATGATCTTGTGGTTCCTGGGTTCAAGTCCAGCAACGGGCTCTGTGCTGACAGCTCAGAGTCTGGAGCCTGCTTCGGATTCTGTCTCCATGTCTATCTGCCCCTCCCCTGTTTGCACTCTGTCTCTCTTTCTGTCTCTCTCAAAAATAAACATTTTAAAAAGCTCAAAGAGAGTCCGGGTGAACATTTGGCTTCCTGGCTGCTTGTTACCTGAGCATTCTTCCTCTTCTCAGGGAAGTCCCTCAGGTAGTCACCAGACTTTGTCAGCCAGGACCAGCTCAGCTCTTTGGCATTGGTGACCTCCAAGGCGTAGCTGGATCCATACCCAACCCCGGAGTCACTCAACGTCCTTCTGACTTCCTTTCTCCCAGCCACAGGACCACTTCTGGGCCTGCTGGTAATTTTTATTTCTTACTGATAATGGAGTAGTGGGGGGAGAAAGGGAAGACATAAATTTCTGGACCCCTCTCTGCCTCTGGGAGGTCCACCTTCTCACCAGAGACACATTGACTACAGTTCCTGGTTACACCTGCTTCAACATGTTAGGATGTGTGTTACTGAGGGGGCAGGGAAAGCAGGCTGGGCATGTCTTCTCACTGAAGCTAATAGTTTCCCCAAAAGAGCACCCAGTTCTCTTTCTGTCATATCCTTTTTTTTCCTTTTTTTTTAGTTTATTTACTTATTTTGAGAGAGAGAGCGTGAGCAGAGGAGGGGCAGGGAGGGAGGGAGAGAGAGAATCCCAAGCAGGCTCCTTGCTGTCAGCACAGAGCCTGACATGGCGCTAGAACTCACAAACCATGAGATAATGACCTGAGCTAAAATCAACAGTCGGGTGCTTAACTGACTGAGCCACACAGGCACTCCGTCTGTTAGACCTTTTATTTTTATTTTCTTTTTATGTTTCTTTATTGAGAGCGAGGGAGATACAGAGTGTGAGCAGGGGAGGGGCAGAGAGAGAGGGAGACAAAGAATTGGAAACAGGCTCCAGGCTCTGAGCTGTCAGCACAGAGCCCCACGCGGGACTCAAACTCACGAATCGCAAAATCATGACCTAAGCTGAAGTCGGGACGCTCAGCCAACTGAGCCAGCCAGGCGCTGCGACGCCCACCCCCACCCCCGCGCCATCTGTTATATCTTAAACTTACAGCAAGAGCTCTGCTGTCGCACTACCTGGGATTCGACCTGGGGAGGCCATGGGGGCAAGACAGGGTGTGTGTGTGTGTGTGTGTGTGTGTGTGTGTGTACACATTCTGTATATTATATGGTTAATATTTATTGAGCATGAACCATGTGCCAAGGCCATATATATTATTTCATTTAATCCTCATAGTGACTATATGAAATAGGAACTGAATAAACTATTATTGAACTCCTGGTTATAAATGAGGAAACAAAGCTACAAAAAGTAAAATAACTTGATCAAAGTCATGCAACTAGTGATAGAGTCAAAATTCACAACCAAGCAGCTTAAACCTAGCCTGCACTCTTAATTCTATTCTACTTCTTTTCTATCAATATTGACTGTTATCACTGTTATTTTCTAAACATTATTTGTCTCAATATTATTATCTCAATAAATTTTTTTAGGTCGTGCAATTATTCTCAGATCATCTTTGGTATGAGAGGGACTTTTCAGGGCTTTGTACACAGATAGGCGAGGCCCTAAATGAGATTGTACAAAAACAGTGATGTCAGTGAGGCTGCTGTCTCCAAGGCAGGGGACTGTTGAACTGTTGACCACAGCTAAAAATTCTGTGCAGACTTTGGTCCAGTTCGTTCTTTCATTTTTTGTTTACATTTCCAGCAAGAAACCTAGACTCCATGTTTTCATGAGTCTGCCTCCTTCTACCATTTGAAAGTGATAAGATTTGTGTATCTCAGTCATTCTCAAATCTTTGTGTGCCAAAACCACCTGGATACTTATTAAAAGAGACTGGTAGGCCCCTCCTCCAGAATTTCTGATTCAGTAGGCCTGACTGAGGCCCAAGAATGAGCATTCCCAGCAAGTTTCCGGTGGTGTTGAACCAGGGACCACACTCCGGGGAACCACTGGTATAGATCAAACAAGGGTACTTTAGCAGGAGGCTATTTCTTTTAGACAAACCACGGATTTACTTAAATATATATTTGTGAGATCTAGGTAATGGGCTTTCAGTCCTGGATTAATATATTCTTTGACACCATTCTCTAATTTAAGAGATGATTTGAACTCACCTCTCAGTTTTACGTTGGGCCCCAAATCACCCTTATGATCCTGCATTCACTATTGGACTCTGCTTATAACTAATGTGTGAATCTACTAACTGTTAGCAAAGACGTACTAGATGCACGTTGAAGAAAATCAAATACTATTATACCCTCAAGAAGCTCATAGGAAGTAGGATTTAAATATTAATCAACAAATAAAATAAAATTGTACTGGGATAAGCGTTAAGAGGGAGAAGGCCATGTGTTGTGTGTCCTTAAGTCAAGGTCATTAGCATTCTCTGAGGTGACACTTCAAGCTGAAGGATCAGAAAACCCCACTAACTTCACTCAAAGACATTTCAGATGATGTTTATTTCCAATGGTAAGTAACATTAAACACAAAATAATTTTAGCAAGAGGAGAAATGTTCCAAAAGCCCAGGAAGGCCCCTATGGATTGTTGAATGGACTAGAATGTGTGGTTATTTTAGTAAACTACAAATCCCCTGGTGCTTCTGTACCTCACACCACCAAATCAAGGTTTAAAACACACACATGAATCTAGGGGCACCTGGGTGGCTCAGTTGGTTGAGTGTCTGACTTCTGCTCAGGTCACGATCTCCCAGTTCATGAATTCGAGCCCAGCATTAGGCTCTGTGCTGACAGAGAAGAGACTGCCTGGAACTCTCTCTCCCTCTTCCTCTCTCCCCCCTTGCACTCTCTCTCTCTCTCTCTCAAAATAAATGAATAAACATTAAAATTTTTTTAATGTTTATTCATTTTTGAGAGAGAGAGAGAGAGACAGCATGAGTGGAGGAGGGGCAGAGAGTGAAGGAGACACAGAATCGGAAGCAGGCTCCAGGCTCTGAGCTGTCAGCACAGAGCCCAGCATGGGGCTCGAACTCATGAACAATGAGATCATGACTTGAGCTGAAGTCGGATGCTCAACCGATGGAGCCACGCAGGCAGCCCAACGTGAAAAAAAATTTTTTTTAAAGAAAATAAAACATCACATGAATCTAGTAAGACTTGATCAGGGTTTATTTGTCACTTCTCCAGGGGATCCACTTGTATGAGGGAAAATATCTAGACTTGGGAAAATGCTCATGCTCTCAGGTCTTTTGGAAGAGTTTATTAGTGCAAATGGTTCTCAGCACTTTCCTTCTCCACAGAGGGAATACAGAAAATAAAAAGCTGAAATACTTTTGACTCATGTGAGCCAAACTGGTGTGATCCTTTGAAGCAGTCCAGCTCTGTTCAAAGTGCCAATGAATACATTGAACATTTTCTCAAGAAAATAATCTTCTCTCCCCAAGGCTTATTAAAGAAAACTAAGCATGTTCCCTAGGGTGTGGGAGTGAAACACAGTCCTTAAATTTTTATTTCCCTTGTCTTCTCTTCCTAGGTAGAAACTGAGAAGAATCTGAAGAGTTGAGTTACAGCAATTCACGTGGCAGCAGGTTGGAAGAGGAAAGAGTCCTAGAGGCATGAGTAATAACAGAGGGAAGGCCTGTTTGCTCAGCAGATCAGGTGACTTCCTCTCTGACCTAGCATTCCAGGTTGATTCCCTTGGTCAAGTTCAGGTTAATCATGGCATTTAGACCATGCAGGCTGTTTAGGAAAGACCTTTGATAATGACGTCACGGAGAGGTACAGCCTGGGAGTCAACTAAATGCCTCCTGCTGTCTCCAGATGTCAGAAGAATGTTTGCATTTGGCTATTTCTATAAAATAAACATACAACATCTAAAAATGCAAATATTTTTGAACCAGAATCTCATTTCTAAGAATGTATTTTAGATGAATGTGCAAATATTTTGTTGTGGTATTATTTGTATTGAAGCACAAAGATTAAAAAATCCTGAATGTCCTGTCAACAGAAGACAGGTTATATAAATTGTGCTATAGTCTTAAAAATCATAACTTTTAAAATATGAAACCCCTCTACAGATATATCTATTATGAAATGAGTTTACATGAAATATTGATAAGTAAAAAAAAAAACAAGATTCAGGACAGTATATGTAGCATGTTCTAACTTCTATAAAAAGAGCGGTTATCTATGTCTATTCATTTGTCTATATTCTAGTGTATTAGCAGTGATATTTTCCAGTGGTTGCCTCTGGGATGGAGGAGTGCAGGAATGAGGGTCTGGGATGAGTAGAAGAATTTAAGTGTCCTCAAATCCCATATGTATTATATGAACATTTTACTATGCCCATGTATGTTTCTTATACACTTAAAGAAGACTTTTTTGTTTTTGTTTTTTTGTTTGTTTCGGAAAAGGACCTAAGTGTGTATATTTCCAGTCTACTCCAGCATGGGCCAGACTCTGAATTTTGCAAGGCAGAGGTTACATGAAATGTAGGGATAACCCTGTTGAATTAGTCCACTCAGGCCGCCATAACAAAATACCACAGACCGCATGGCTTAAACAACAGACATTTATTTCATCCTAGTTCTGGAGGCCAGAAGTCCAAATCAGGGTGTCAGCAGGTTTGGTTTCTGGTGAAATCTTTCTCCTTGGCTTGCAGGCAGCCACTTTTTTGCTGTCTGGTCATATGGTCTCCGTGCACGAGGAGACAGAGAGAGATATCTCTCATGTCTCTTTCTTTTCCTATAAGGACACCAGTCCAATGCATCACGGTCCCACCTTTTACATCCTCCCTTAACTATCCCCTTAAAGGCCCTATCTCCAAATACAGTCACATTGGACGCAAGGGCTTCAACATATGAATTTTGGAGGGACACAGTTCAGTCCAAAGCACATGGTAAGTGAACTTCAGAGTATCTACATATTTTTTTAATGTTTATTTATTTTTGAGATTGAGAGTTGGGGAGGGGCAGAGAGAGAGATGCATACAGAATCTGAAGCAGACTCCAGGCTCTGAGATGTCAGCACAAAGTCCGACACAGGGCTCGAACCCATGAACTGTGAGATCATGACCTGAGCCAAAATCAGACGCTTAACCGACTGAGCCACCCAGGCACCCCTACATATTTTTTAATCAGCCTCGCCTTTCACACTTCCCAAAGCCCTTGTTTATGCTCCTGATAGCACCAAGAGAAACAGATGAGGAGGTAAGAACTGGAGCAAGAGATAGGGGAAAAGTAGGTCGTTAACTCTGAAGCTGATATTGCTTGTGGCCTCCATGTTCTATCACCACCACATACCTCTCTCCCATCATCCTGGGTCTACAAAGAATCAACTGGGACATATGATCATAAAACACCTCTTATTTCACTGTTTCCGGAACATGCAAGATTATCTACAACAAATAAAAAGCAGTGTCTGGGAGTGCAAGCTGGTGCAGCCACTCTGGAAAACAGTATGGAGGTTCCTCAAAAAACTAAAAATAGAACTACCCTATGACCCAGCAATTGCATTACTAGGCATTTATCCAAGAGATACAGGTGTGCTGTTTCAAAGGGGCACATGCACCCCCATGTTTATAGCAGTACTATCAACGATAGCCAAAGTATGGAAAGAGCCCAAATGTCCATTGACGGATGAATGGATAAAGAAGATGTGGTATATGTATACAATGGAGCATTACTCGGCAATCAAAAAGAATGAAATCTTGCCATTTGCAACTACGTGGATGGAACTGGAGGGTATTATGGTAAGTGAAATTAGTCAGAGGAAGACAAAAATCATATGACTTCACTCATATGAGGACTTTAAGAGACAAAACAGATGAACATAAGGGAAGGGAAACAAAAATAATATAAAAACAGGGAGGGGGACAAAACAGAAGAAACTCATAAATATGGAGAACAAACTGAGGGTTGCTGGAGGGGTTGTGGGAGGGGGGATGGGCTAAATGGGTAAGGGGCATTAAGGAATCTACTCCTGAAATCATTGTCTCACTATATTGTAACTAATTTGGATGTAAATTTTTAAAATAAAAAATAAAAAAATAAAGCAGTGTCCTGAAAGACTTCGTTGCTCATTTTTTTTTTTTTTTTGGAGTGAAATTTGTTTTCTTTTCTCCTCTTTGATGGGATCAGGTGAATTGTTAAGTATAAAATCTGAATGTAATGACTGAGGCCTTTGGCGTCTTCCATGTGAATGTTCTCAATTTTATCAGAGAAGTCTAGCCTGTGAACCATATTGCATTGGAAGTGATCTTGTTCCATATGATAATATACAAAGGCTCTGGGGGGAAAAATCTGATTGCCTAAGCAGGCCATGTTTCTGCTAATAGTGCTTTTTGAAGCATGGTAAGGACACTCAGCATGCATAAGAAATACACGGAGGTGAAGGATGAGGAAACAGAGAGGTCAAAGGGAGAGTCAGAGGACACACAGTAATTCAGATGAGTGAGTTTAGCCGTTATAGTTCTTTAGTGGTTCACCACAGCTCTCCAAATGAAGTCTCAGCCTAGTCTAGGAGGGTTCTCATCTCTCTGTCAGCCTCGTCCCCCACATTCCAGCCTCACACTCTAAGCTCGGGCAATAAGGAGCTGGTCGCTGACATCTACTTGCTTCGCGCTGACTCCAGATTCTTCGCCTCTACTCAAGGTGTGTCCCCAGCCTGAGATTCTCTTTCTTCATGACTTTGCTTTGATAATTCTACCTCATCTTTTCGACATTCAGCAAAAAGAGTCATCACCTTCGGGAAGCCTCTTTCAGATCTATAGGCTTAGTATCCCTCTTCTGGGCTCCCTCAGCTCTGACCCCTTACAGGCATCTCTCTGTCTCTCTCTTTCTCTCAACTTCTCCTCTCTCTCTCTCTCGTAACTTACTTTTGTCCCCTAACCAGTTGGCACAGTGCCTGGCACACAGGCATTTAAAAAAATACATTTGGAATTGAACAGTTCAAATTTGATAATATGTCTAACAAGTCTGATATCTGTTCACAGCAACCAGAACTTTTCTCCTCGCTAAACTGGTAGTTGGAGAAAACTGAACTTGGGACTAGAGGTGGACTCTGTACATATGATATTAGATATTATTCCTCACTCAGGGTTTAGTGCACAAAGGTGCCTGCCTGCTTGCCTCTCTGTTTGCTTTCTGGAAGTAAACTCCAAGGACCCCTTTGCAGTAGGAGCAGTAAGAATACAGTGGGAAAGCGAGAGGTCTTTACCCCGAGAGCTGGGTAAATGCTCACTCATTCATCCATTTATTGCCCCTTACCTTCAGGCAGGCCGAGTTCTACACGCAGGAAACAAGACACAGAGTCTGCTCTCCTGGAATTCACAATCTTGTTTGGCTGATAGATGTGTAAACACACTGCTCATTCTTCTCCTCAGGCATTTTAAGTTTACTGTTTTGATCTGAAGGCACAGGATAAGCAGTGATTTGTCTTCCTGCTGAAGCCAAGTGTCAGAGAAAATTAACTCTTAGCTAGCGGCTGAGCATAACCAGTGGCCTGACATCTAAGCCTGTATTGCCTTTAACCTTCATTGTTCTCTTCTCGAAATTGAGATTGCAGTATGTCCCTGAGGGTAGTAAATTTAAATTTTTACTACACTGAATTTTATGAAAAAAGTATGTTTTATCATAATTTTTGAAAACTTGGACATTTGCAAAACAGATTTGGAACCTGTCCCTGTAATTACTGTGTACTGTGATAAGCACATATTTAACACAGGAAACAGGGAAGAGGTAGACAGGTAGTAGAGGTCTTATGTGGAAAATAGCAAATAAGGCAAAGATTCCATTTTCAGCATGAAAAGAATTTCCTGTGTTTTGTCCAAAAAGATCAGACTCCTAACAAAACTTAGTAATGCAAATATTGGCTCCAAAAAAGGAGGCTTTTTCTCCCAGAGTATGTTTAGGGCTAGCTCTAAAATCTGGGGCACACCTTCTTTCAAGGAAAGCATTCTTAACTCTAAAGAATAAAAAATGTAACCCAACCTGACTATTCCAGTGGGCTCTGGTCCCTGGAAAGCTCCAAGACGCAGCTGGCAGGGAGGATGCGTGGGGAGGGTGGTGGTGAAATAGGCCAGTTGGCAGCCAGAGCTAAGCGTTGCAAAATCAAGGGGAAGAAACCTAGAGCAAACCTCCGGGTCCTTCCTCTGTTTAAAATGACTTCCCTCGACAATGGCCGACTTCAATGATATGCCCAACTTAAAGCACGCATATATGAGAGAATATTGCATTTAAATAAAGCACAGATAGAAGCATTACTTTGCACCCTACAAAAAATTGCTGTCTGACCTACTATATCATGTGAGCATAATGAAGATACTTTGTTTTGAATGGTGTTAACCAGGCAACTTGTGAATTTATAGCAAATTGAATGTTGAATTTGAGTTGTACAAATTTGGAAAATCTTAATGTGAATTGGGGAGGTTAGATTTCTTTCCCTGACAAATGAATTTTGTGCAGGCATTTTTCAGCATTTGCAACATGTTTAGTGTTTGAGAACTGGAACATTTGCATACTTTGTTAGAGAATAAGAAAGGGCAGCGATGACTTTGGTAAATTTCCACTTTTTATAATTAAATAAATCATAGTTTTTTCCCCCTCTAGAACATCTTGTAAACTTGGATAGCACTGAGTTCAGTCTAATATAGTCTCCTGGCTTAGAAAAAAATTATCTGTCAATAGTCACTGCATTCAATAGTATCTAAAAGTTAGACTGATCTAATGAAATATAGTCCAGGTAATCAGACCCCGTGAACAATTCAAATAGCATATCTGGTTTTCTTTTTAAAAATTAATACTTCATAAAATGAGGTTTTATTCCTAAAACTGAATGGAGTCAACTTTCTGCCTTTTAATGAAGCTTAAAGTATATATGTTAGCCAAACCCCATATTTGCCCTGAAAATAATGTCAACAACTTACAGAAGGATATTTGTTGTAAATGAGATAATCTCTTTCAAACAACTTTTTCAGTTTGCATGTGGATCAGCTATTTTGACAAACTCCTTCTTGTTAATCTGACAACAAATTGATTCAAATTAATAACTGGCTTGATTGATATTTTTCATTGAGTTGGCTTAAAACATTTGACCACATTGACTTCTTGTTTGGTATTTAGTAGTCACAGCTAAAGAAGCTCACTAACCACACCAGCTATTTGTATAGGGTCTGTGAAATATCAATACCTTTCTAGCTTCCACAAAGCACTTCTCATCAACCAGGAAATTGGTCAGTTTGACGGGCAAGTTTAGAACATTTCAGATGTTCATTCAGCTAGCACACCATGACTGATTTTCCTATTTTTCTCCCACTGATACAAAGAGAACAAATAACTCTTTACTGACATATACTTTTCCATCTGTAACACAATGTAGTCTACTTCCGAAAAGATGTTAATTCATGTTAAAATGAATTAACAGGGTAAAAGGGTGCATTCAGTATTCAAGTAGGCAGATATACTGTAGAATAGTACACAAATCCTGAGGATTAATTATACTTGAATTCAAGAATTCAAGTACTTATGAGCATAATAGGTGTAAAAGATAAGACACAATACCTGTAACATTAGTTTTGTTTCAATAGAGAGAGTTAAAATAAACATACCAATGGGATGAAAGCCACAGGCCAAAGCATAGTGAAAGGACACTTGATTTAAGGTATGACTTTGGGTAGGTTAACTTAAAGTATGATTTTGTTCTCTTACATTTTAAATTGGCCAATGATACCAAATTTAAATGGCTGCAAGATTTCAAAGAAAATGCATACATGAAAGCACTTTTGTAGTTGAGACCTACGAAAACTTTCTATCGCAAAGGCTACATGTACATGTATCAGTCATACATATGCGTATGCATACATATCATATTATGTATAAATTTAAATGGAAATAGAATATGATGGGATTTCAGAAGCACTGGTACCTGGAGAATTTATAAGTGCAATGATTTATCTCCATTCCCCTCCCCCTCTTCCTCACGTGAATTGATGGTGAAATTCTTTTATTATTATAACTGTGTTGGGATAAAATTAGGAATGGAGGAGGGTTTATACATTTCCTCCCTTCTTCAGGACCCTAATAAAAATTCTATCATTTTCTTTAAAAAAAATTAATGTTTATTTTTGAGAGAGAGAGAGAGAGCGAGGGAGACCACAAGTGGGGGAGGGGCAGAGAGAGAGAGGGAAACACAGAACTCAAAGCAGGCTCAAGGCTCCAGGCTCCAGGTTCCAGGCTGTCAGAGCCCGATGCAGGGCTTGAACTCAGAGTGTGAGATCATGACCTGAGCTGAAGTCAGACGCTTAGCTGACTGAGCCACCCAGACGCCCCAAATTCTATCATTTTCAACCCAGTTTCCCTGTCTATGGAAAGATTTCTTCTTGATGGACTGGAGGCAAAATCCATCCATGTAGTAAATTATTGAGGAAGTAGAGAAAAACAGTGGGTACTTGGAAGGTGGACAGAGTGTCTTCTTCTGGAAAGGGCCTTAAGGACAGCTGCACTGGAGCAGCTGTGGGTGAGAAAAGAGCAAATAAGAGAAGAATGGGAGTTTCAGTAAGTGTTGCTGTGGATAACGTGTTTGGATTTCTTTTAATGTCCTACAAGATATTTGAGTAAAAAATACGATTTATTTTTCGTTACTTTTGCTAACTGGACTGTGTTTCATAAACATAATACCAATACTGAGCCGCATGGCTCTGGATATTTTCACGATTCAAAGAATTTCATAGGTGTTTACCACATACTGGACCAGGATAGCCTCTGTGTATGCAAACCAACAAAATGGCCTCTCCTCTCAAGAGGTCAAAGGGTCTACAGTACATATGGGTGTATGTGCAATGCATGAAACAAAGTGTTTGGGTGCTAAGCCGTACCAGATAACAGGTTTTACACTAGATGCATATTCTTAAAATATGACAGCAAGGGGTGTCCAGGTGTCCTGGGGATGGTGGACACCAGGAAAATCATTACAACTCCAGAGATGTTTCCTGACTGACCTAGGGAGGTGGCAGTGGAGGAGGGACAAGAGATAAGAGAGTGGTGAAGAATAGAACCATGTGCTATTTTTCTCCTGGAGACTTTGAGCTGCTAAAAATTTTCTGTGGATGTATTTAAAGTTCGATTCACAACGTAGATAAGCCAAGAAGGCTAGAGTGATTTCCTTATGATTTGGTTTTATTTGATTTGTTTTTGAGAGAGAATGTGTGAGCTGGGGAGAGGGGCAGAGGGAGAATCTCAAACAGGCTCCACACTCCACACTCAACATGGGGGACCTGACACGGGGCTCAATCCCCCGACCCTGGGATTATGACCTGAGCCAATATCAGGAGTTGGATGCTCAACTGACTGAGCCACCCAGGTGCCTTCTTATGATTTTAAAGATGACTCCAGCACAGGGAGAAAATCAGAAGATAGAGTCAGGTGATTGTCTTCCACAATATGTGGAAGGAGAAAAATCCAGAAGTACACTATTAAATTGCTAAATACTTATTACATGGTTACTAACTTCCTTCATAACTAAAACTTGAATGTTCATGCTTACAGTAGATGCTGTCATTTCACAATGAAATGTGCAATGTGTCTAATATAGTTAACTGTGAGTATCTGAGTAATCTAAGCGTTCTGTTTGACATGAGGCAGATGATGCATCATGACTAACTAGGGATACATTCCATCCCGGTAGTTTTTTTTTTAAATTTTTAAAAATGTTTTTATTTATTTTTGAGACAGAGAGAGACAGAATATGAGCAGGGGAGGGGCAGAGAAAGGGGGAGACACAGAATCTGAAGCTGGCTCCAGGCTCTGAGCTGTCAGCACAAAGCCCGACGCGGGGCTCGAACTCACAGAGTGTGAGATCATGACCCGAGCTGAAGTCAGACGCCCAACCAACTGAGCCACCGAGGCGCCCCCATCCTGGTAGTTTTAATACAGCAAAGCAAGGTGACAATAGGGAAGCAAGATGAAGCCAAATATACAATATATTTTTAAAAATTGTGTCTTCTGGGGCTCCTGGGTGGCTCAGTTGGTTGACTGTCTGACTCTTGATTTCAGCTGAGGTCACAATCTCACAGTCGTGAGATCGAGCCCTGCACTGGGCATGGAGCCTATGTGGGATTCGCTCTCTCCTCCCTCTGCCCCTCCTCTGCTTGCGCGTGCGCTCTCTCTCTCAAAAATGAATGAATGAGTGAATTAATTAATTAATTAAAAAAATAAAAGTTGTGACTTATATCGCATGTACTTTTTGTCATCTATGTAAGCATGAGAAAGGAAGTATGAGGTGGAATTTGAATCAGGCTTCTCTTTTCAAGATTGGTCATTAGCTTAAATAAGAGTGTTTCTGTGCTATGCATGTTTCATCCCTCAGTGAGGAGGAGGGAGATGTGGGAGAGGAACACAAATGACATTTCCTGAGTGTTTGTTTCGTGCCAGGTGGGGTGCTGGGCACTCCACCCGTGATGTCACTGGCTGGGAGTAGCAGGGTGGGCAGTGTGAAGAATGAACTCCAGGAGTAGGCTCACGGGCTGGGGTCCTGGTTCAGCTACCTACTCCTGTGACTTTGGGCAAATTATCTACTGTTCTTGGCAATTAACACTCACTGAGCTTTTACCCTGTACTAGAAAGTGTGTCAGGTGTTTTATTTATTTATTTTCCTTACAGCATCCTTATAATAAGGTATTGTTATTATCGTTTTGAAGACATTGAGGTAAAGAGAAGTTAAATGAGGGAGAATATAAAGAGTAAAAACATCTGATTCTACAGTCACAGTGCCGGCGTTCACATCCTAGCCAGACCACTTATGAGCTGGGCTAGCTTAGGCAAATTATTTAACCTCTCTTGAGACTCGTATAGCATGCTGTGAACAGTGTTTGGCACCTAGGAAAAGCTTAGGAAATGTTAGCTGTTACTGTAATTCGGTGAGATGGCAGGTATCTTGTTTGGGAAGTACATTTACTACTGCTTGGCCTTGAGTAACCAAGAGAGGGAACAGATACCTTGTTTTTAGGACACTGATTTGAAGCCAGTCACTGCACAGCACACACAGCTATTTGCATTTAGGGCCATGCATGCACTCTCTGGTCCTTCTCCACTCCATCAGGGTATGTGTTCCTCTTTCATTTCCCCTTTGGGGTTGGGGTGGAGGGGTGGGAAGGTGAGAGTTGCCTTGCCCTTGTTGTGATGTTTCTGAAGAACAAATCAAGGCTTCAGTAATGGGTGTTATAGAGTCCTGGGACTTGCCCAAGCTAAAGGTCACCAACCAGCATCTTGACAAGGGGAGTATCCATGATATGTAGCACACACAACAAAAATAAACCTCATTAGCTCAGAGAAATTATGTTTTGGGGACTCTTTATTTGTGCTCCAAACCTTGAAGCCCAATGATAGGGCCCATTAAATAAAGACATCTCTATTTCACCATCTGCTTAGAGGATTCTTTAAATTAAGATTTATGAATATGGCAAAAAGGCTAGTTTAAAAAGATAAAACCGAATGAAATATTTAGGAAGTATTTATCCCTACAAACTGACGAGTTGGGTTTGTACTTAAGCCCATTTTCAGTACTAGTTCTTAGATTAAAAAAAATTACCTTTAATTATCAGAACACTGAAGACTCATAAGAGAAGACAACCAGTGTAAGGGTAGCTATCTTTTTAAAAAATAAAATATAAAGAAATTCATTCATGCTTCTCCTTTATGAATTGCTAGTCTTTCTAAGACTCTTTAACTTTGAAGAAATTGTCAGCTATGATGGCTGTGGATGCTAGACACATCTTCCAGGGCCAGCTCAGGTCCCTCGCCACTTTGACAATCTCAAGAGTGAGGTCCTTGGCTTGACAGCCCTGAAAAGCCAATGACCTAAAGACCCATCATCAGGAATGCGCATCCCCATTTTTGTTTTGATGTTGCTGCCTGTTTCTTTCCTCAGCCCACCCCTTCTACAGGACTGACCTCCAGCCTGTTACGTTACAGGGTTGGCCTGGACATGTAGACCAATCTCCAGATGGAGAATTAATGATTTTGGGAACAAAACGGCAAAATCATTTGAATGGTTTCCATGCATCTCCTTTGGGGATGCTTGATTGAGAGTGTCTTAAGTGACCCAGATGGTTCAAAATACAGCATTCAGTGTGTCCCATCCAACTATAGTTAGGTGTTCACTGAGATCACTATGGTAATCTTCTTTCAATTACGAAAGAGCCTGTTTAAGACCAACTTGTATATAGATGGTATATCCCCAGTTTTAGAGTGTGACTGGTATTGGTTCCTTTCTAAAGACATTTTCTGTTTCCAGTGTGAAAATAGATAAACATTTTAAATAAACTGGTAAGGATGATCATTGCATACAAAAGTTAAAGAGTAAGTACCCCGTTAAGTTAAACCATAAATAATACTTAAGATTAATAGTATTTTCTAGCAAGGGCACCTGGGTGGCTCAGTCAGTTAGGTGTCTGATTTTGGCTCATGGCATGATCTCATGGTTTGTGAGGTAGAGCCCAGAAATGGGCTCAGAGCAGAGCTTGCTTGGGATTCTCTCTCTCTCCGCCTCTCTCTGCTCTTCCCTCCTTACCTCTCTCTCTCAAAATAAACTTAAAAAAACAGATAGTATTTTCTGGGGCATCTGGGTGACTCAGTTAAGCATCAGACTTCGGCTCAGGTCATGATCTCATGATTCATGAGTTCAAGCCTCACATCAGGCTCTTTGCTTTCAGTGGAGAACCCACTTCAGATCCTTTGTCTCCCTCTCTCTGCCCCTTCCCTGCTCGCTCTCTCTCTCTCTCTCAAAAATAAATAAACACTTAAAATATATATAGTATTTTCTGACTAAAAATTAGCTTAATATCCTATAAATATAAAAGTACTGTAGTAAAATATAATTATGCAAAATAAGGTGAGATTATTCTCTAAAAGTCAGGAAAAAATACACATGAAGGATTAAACTAAATGGCTTCTGAACACTGCTGGCAATGGCTAGTTTGTTTCCAGTGGACCAGTGCTCTGGAAGGGTTGGAATGTAAGGCAGGGTCTAAAACGGGCTTTTCTCTCCATCTCCGTGTTCTTGCCCTGCTTTGCTCACCCCCTTGCAACAGACAGGAGGGATTTGAGGCACATCACCTTCACTTGGACGCAGGATGGGACAGGAGAGGAATCCTCCTGTTCTTTACAAACAGCTGCTGTAGAGGAGGCCCCCCCGGTGCCCTTTCTCCTTCCACCAGGCTGGTGGAGATGACAGAGAGAGAAAGAGAGAAAGGGAGAGAAGGGGGGGGGGAGAAGGGGGGAGGAGGGAGAGGGATGGAGAAACAGATGGTAGGCATGGCAGCCTCCCTGGGACAAGGCTGTGGAGTGCATCTGAAGTTCAGCTGGCTGCTCTGTTTCCACCCCCCCCCCCCCACTTCTCTGTGCACTCCAGTGACCTCACCCAGCAGCTTGGTAGGACTTAGAAAGAACTTACTTCTATTGCTTCTTCTGGCATTTGCAGAAGCTCCATTAACAACTCTGGTACCTTTGGCATTGAGGCATCTGCCAACCATACTTGGAAAAGACAAGATTGTCAGTGTGTCAAAGGTGAAAAAAGGTGAAAAAAGAACTTGAAATGTATTTACAATACCTCCCCTCCCCTCTGAAGGTCCTTTGCTTGTTCCTTGGCTACCAGGCCTTTGTAATACTGAGTGGAGATATCAAAGGAAAGGAGCCCAGGTAGGGGAAAGACCCCTCTCCATAGGAGAAGGCAAGAAAGGGAAATTCAGGTAGGAGGAAGGGGTTGGAAGGAAATAAAAGAACAAGTCAAACATGAGAGGATTTTTAGCTCATCATGAGTGGTGATGTCCTATCCCTCCCCCAATGACTGTATATCAAGGACTCTCACTCAACAGATCCTGTATTATTTTCATGTTTTGAAAAAAAAAATTTTGACCTATTATTTTAAACACTTAAAAAATAACTCACAAACATGTTTAATGTGCACCAGTTATTTTTTTTAAAGTGGTTTAAAAATAATTTAATTATATAATAATCCTATAAGGTAGGCACAGTTACTTTTCCTACTTTATTGTTGAGGAAACAAAGGCACAGAGAAGCTATACAGCTCAAGGTCACATGGGCAGAACATTATGAATCTGAGTCTCAAACTCACAATCTGGCCCCTAACTTTGTGCTTTTAGCCACTGGATTCTGCTTCATCTCTTCCCTTTTAACTTTGGATTTTTATTAAAAGTATAAAAAAGAGGGGCGCCTGGGTGGCTCGGTTGAGTGTTTGACTTTGGCTCAGGCCATGATCTCATGGCTCATGACTTAAAGCTCCGTGTCAGGCTCTGTGCTGACAGCTCAGAGTCTGGAGCCTGCTTCAAATTCTGTGTCTCTGACTCTCTCTGCCCCTCCCCTCCTCAGACTCTCTCTCTCTCTCTCTCTCTCAAAAATAAATAAACATTAACAAAGGTATATAAGAATATAGTCTCCTTGCCAAAAATATTGAACTATAAGGAAGCCAAACCATCCCTGAACCACTCCACATCTTCAAATTTTGATTCTTTTCCACCTTAGAGATAATTGTGTTCTTCCAGATCTTTTATCTCCTGTATTTGGATGTATGCATGTGTATGTGTGTGTATGTGTATATACACACACACATAAACCCACATACACATGTCCATACACATATACATATGTATACAAGCAACTGTGGAAAATACATAATATTTTTATGTGTGCTTTATTTTTGTTTTTTTATTTTGTTTTACACAACACTATGTCTTGGAGCTCCTTCTAGGTCTACATATATTACTGCCGTGTTAAAAAAATTGTTGTGTAATATTCTATGGTATGGATATACTACATTTTATTTAAGCACTTCCCCAGTGGGAGGTGGACAGTTAGCCTACCTGCCACATTTGATACCCTTTCAAACAATGCTTCAGTGGCCGTCTTCATAGATATTTCCTGTGTATACATAAGAGTAGTTTTCAAAGATACATTCTGAAAAGCAGACATGCTGGGTCATATACAAAATGCAATTGCAATTTTAGTAGAATTGCCATTTTGGGGGGCATCTGGGTGGCTCAGTCAGTTAAGCGTCCGACTTCGGCTCAGGTCATGATCTCGAGGTTCGTTGAGTTCGAGCCCCGCATTGGGCTCTGTGCTGACAGCTCAGAGCTTGGAGCCTGCTTCGGATTCTGTGTCTTCCTCTTCTCTCTGCCCCTCCCCTGCTTGCACTCTGTTTCTCTTTCAAAAATACATAATAAAAACATTTAACAAAAAGAATTGCCAATTTTGCGTATAGCAGTAGATATAGTAATTCATGAGAAATCTTATTTTCTGAAAAGTCATGCTCCCCAAATAATGGCACTTATGGGAAAAAGTGGGCCGGGGAAGATCACTCAAAGTCTATGTAGCTTTATAACCAGAGCAGTAACAAAAACAATAACTTTCTCTCCTCAGTCACTCCTGTTCCAGGCCTGACCTTCAGCCTATTCTGATATAGGTTTGGTCTGGCTACATAGATTGTTCTATGTAACAGGAAGGTAGATCTTCAAGGCTAGAGGCTACCTAAGGGAGATACTTAAAATGCACCAAAACACTATCAAAGTGCAGCCAAAAGTGAAGCTCTGAGCCAAGGTGGCTTTCTTTAGGGTGGACACAGGAAGTGTAACCTGTCACAACCCCAGACCTATGCAAAGATGGGGGTGTCCCTCTCAGGGGAAGAAGGGAGGATGTGGGCACTGATATCATTTGTTTGTTTGATGGGGCTGAAAAGACTCTGGCTTGTGTGCAAATGTTGATCTGAGCATTTTTGTATTTCTTCTAAAAAGTTATTAATGCTATTTCCACTCTTCCAGCTTTCTTTGCTTAGGAAAAATTGTGTATGACCCAACATCACACTCTCATTATACTGACATCATTATTCTATTTATCAATCATGTAAGAGCTAATTTATGTTAGGGGTGCCTGAGTGGCTCAGTCAGTTAAATCCAACTCTTCATTTTGACTCAGGGCATGATCTCATGGTTCATGGATTTGAGCCCCACGTCAGGTTCCATGCTTACAGTGAGGAACCTGCTTAGGATTCTCTCTCTCCCTCTCCTTCTGCCCTGCTTGCTCTCTCTCTCTCTCTCTCTCTCTCTCAAAATAAACAAACAAAAAAACATTAAAAAAGAGCTAATTTATGTTATAAAAACATACGCTGTAGCTGAACAGATTATTGCTCATTTGCTTTCAAAAGTACTTATACCAAAGACACTCTCCCAAGAAGTTAACTACCTTCACTTTTGGAGTTAGATTTATGTTGCTTTCGGACACATCACCCACTGTGACTGGCTCAAGTGGACCTGATATAATCAAGTAACTATAGCAACAGGATAATTTATTCTACATTCTACATGTTCTTTCAGAATGATGAAACTTAATTCCTTTGGGGCACAAGACTGATTTAGAGGTTTTTTCTTAAATTTATCACCATTTTTAAGGTTAATATTTTCTCTGACTCTTGGGGTGCCCAGCTGCTCAGTTGGTAGAGCATGTGACTCTTGATCTTGGGGTTGTGAGTTTGAGCCCCATATTGGGTGTAGAGATTACTTAAAAATACAATCTTAAAAAAAAGTTCTCTTACTCCCTTCCAAACTGAGGATGAGTTTGTTTAACAGAAAAGATGAAACAAAGTAAGAATCGGATATTCCTGCCTTTTTTGAGACGTCGACTTTATGTGGCAGTGACAATCTTGATTTATAATAATATACCATACACTGCAAAAAATAGAGAAGACATTCAAATGGCTGACTTCTTTTTTCAAGAAATAACAGAAAGAGCAATGCAAGGAGGAAATAATTATGAACACATTGTTAGGGAGGTAGACTATTAATGTATTATGGAGTATGGCAAAAACCGTTAGTTATTCTTCGGTGCTGTGGGTTGAAGTGTGCCCTCCCCCAAATTCATATGGGGGAATCCTGATCTCAGAATGTGAGCTTATTTGGAGATAGGGTCATTACAGAGATAATCAAGTTTAAATGAGGTCATCAGAGTGGGCCCTAATCTGATGACTGGTCCCCTTAGGAAAAGTGGAGATTTGTGCATGGAGACAAATACAGAGGAAGATGATATGAAGAGACCTAGGGAGGAGACAGTCATCCACAAGCCAAGGAGAGATGCCTGGAACAGAGCCTCCCCTCAGAGCCCTAGGAGGGAGCCAACCTGGTTGACATCTTGATTGTGGACTTTTAGTCTCCAGAGCCATGAGACAGTAGGTTTTTTTTTTTTTCCTAATTTTCTTTTTAATGTTTATTTATTTACTTTGAGAGAGAGAGAGAGAGGCGGAGAGAGAGAGAGCGAGCTGGGGAGGGGCAGAGAGAGAGAGGGAGAGAGAGAATTCCAAGTAGGCTCCACACTATTTTCACTTTTTTGCCGACGCCGTTCATCCTTTGGGAACCCCTGGTTTCTGGAGCTGGTCTCCGGCACTGATGTAGGGCTCAAACTCATGTTCAGCTCATGACGTGAGCTGAAATCCAGAGCTGGACACAGCAGATTGAGCCACCCAGGTGCCCAAGTTTTTGTTTTCTAAGTCATGCAGTTTGTGGTACTTTGTTTTGGCAGCCCTGGAAAGCTAATGCACTCAATAACCACTTCCAGTGGTGACCTCCAATGAACCATGCCTCCCAGTATCCATGCCCTTATCATTCTACTCCCCTGGATTCCCTTGGAATCTGTGGTGGGCCCATGACTTGTTGTAACCCACAGAATGTTACTAGAGGTGATACTGTACCAGTTCTGGGCCGATGCCTTAGGAAGGTCTGGAACTTAAAATTTTGCACTTTGAGGGGCCCTGTGTGGCCATTTAAGAAGTTTGGCTGCTCTGCTGGAGAGACCACATGGTAAGGCCTTGTAGAAAGGGAGAGATCTTGAATCTACACTGGGAGAGAAAGGTCCAGCTGTCCCTGCTTGTCAGCTGAAGTCAGCCTTCCAGCTATCCCTGCCAGGGCGCCACAGATATGAGTAAGCCATGCTGGACATTATAGTTGTGGCCATTGTCTGACTGCAATTACATGGGCAATCAGCAGAAGAATCACCCGTTCAATTTAGGGTTGTGAGTGATAATAAAAAGTTGTTGTGTTTTAAGCCACTGAGTGTTGGAGTAGTTTCTTACATAGCAATAGATAATTGAAATATTTCCTTATTTTACAGCAATAGAACCCCCAAGAGACCAAGTACTGGCCAACAGGATATTCGGAGAAATAGTGTGTCCTATTTCTAGGACATGTCTTTAAATCCTTTTCCTCCAACCTGCTCTCTGGAATATGGACATGCTGTTCATCTGAGACAATAAGTGGTAATGTCCTAGAGATAGCTAAGCATTGAGATAGCTGGCGTCCCTGCCACACCAGCTCTACACTGTTACACAAGAGAAAGATAAACTTGGGTTTCAATCACAGCAACTAAACCCATATCCTAATTAATACATAAGGAATAATTTATTGATGAAAATATTTTACAACATTTTTCTCAGGAGGCTGTTTCTCCATACTGCAGTGAATTAGAACACTGCCTTCATTGAAAGGATATAAAATACAGGATGGTAATGGGAGATTATACATGCATATAATCACTTCTTCAGAAGTGATCCTTGGAATATTAATTCTAGGTACTTAGTTCTTTGTTCGCTGAAAGGTGAAATGAAATGAGGTCATCTATGTCAAGGGGTTTTAAAATAGAGTGGGGTGGTCATTAGGAGATGGGCCTTATGCAAACTCTCACTGGTAGATCCGTGAACTTTTGAACTGGCCCAAACCACAAATATTCCAAGGACTCAACTCGAACACCTATAACTTGCTGCAGTAAGAGATTTTGCTTAGTGATAGCCTTGGCAACCAATTATATTTAGTCAAGATTAGCTTTCTGCCACCAATACCAACCAAAAATTCTTTGTAAACAATGTATACGAGCATTTCCTTTTTCTTTAAAAAAAAAAACCTCTGACTTTTGCTCCCTAATGGAACACTATTTGGGTTGTTACCCAAACCTATGTACCCTGAATTGCAATTCTTTGATCTCATATAAATGCTCTTGCTTAATTTTTGCCCTCTGACAATTCTAGATTGACAGTTCCTAGTACATCTCAGAAAGAGTTTGGGAAGATTGCAGACCATGTCTATCTTCTATCTAGAGATTCGCAATGCGCATGAACCTTTGAAAATTCTGTAGTGCCTAGATGTGTTCCACTCAACTAGAATCCCATGGAAGTCACTTTGGGAAATAGTGATTCAGAAGGGACTAGACTGGTTTGTGTTGACCTTGTGTATATTTTAGTGAGGATGAAAACTGCAATCCGAGTCAAAAAAAAAATCCATGCGGGACTAAGTTTTGTTACTCAGAAAGTTTACTGGATAATATCCCGCTTTTCTTTCAAATAGCTCTTTGATTACTGTTGAGTTCTTTTTTTTTTTTTATGTTTATTTATTTTGAAAGAGAGAGGGACGGAGGGGGGAGGGAGGGAGAGAGAGAGAGAGAAGGCTCAAGTGGGGGTGGGCAGAGAGAGAGGGAGACACAGAGTCCAAAGCAGGCTCCACGCCTGCTGTCAGCACAGATCCAATGCGGCGCTCAAACTGTGAGAACATGACCTGAACCGAAGTCAGACGCTTAACCGACTGAGCCACCCAGGCGCCCCCCGCAGCTGTTGGGTTTTTAAAGAAAGTCTTCCTTCCCAGCCTCCGGGCTCTTAGGCATATCCCATGCTTCTTCTTCCAACACAGTAGACCCAGGGAGATCTTTTCCATTTCCCCAGCTGTCTGCTCCTCCTTGCGTGCTTTCTTTACCCAGACTTTGTTTTGAATGGGGCTCTCGCTCACTTCTTTCTGACCTAATTGTGGCCTCAGGTCAGCTCCAGTTCTGGCCTCCAGTGCCTTAGCCTGGGCCATGCCACAATCCTTGAACTTATGGAGACAGTTTGATATTCAGCAAGTTTTCTTAGCTGTGAGAAGGGGGGGAAATGGAAGGAACTAAAGCTGTCTAGGAGAACCATTGCCAAAACTCCAGGGGGTCCACCAGTCTTTGGATTACTGTTTGAGGGCACCAGAGCCGCCCTATCTATCTGAACTATGCTCTGTTCCCCTGTAGAGTGAAAGACTGAAAGATCTACTGGAAAGTCTCAGATCTGGAAAGGCTGCAAAAAGGAGTCAAGATTTCATCACTTAGTCCGACTTGAAAGCACACGCCCAACAGAACTGGCCAGCTGCCGGAGGACCTTTCTGCAAGTTCCTCTTTTCCCACATCTCATTTTCCCCTTTTTGATTAATCTCTTCCTTCTGCTTAGTATCCATTTATGTTCTCACAAAACCATTGACTAAAACTATAGGCCTAAGGAGATAGAAATCAAGGCATTTGAAAACTTTCTGTGGCTGGATCACAGTAAAAACCTTGACCAAAGTCTAGTCAGTCTCCTCTGAGCTCACTTCTGGACTAAGCCTCAAACTCGGTCTATAAAAACTGCAGACTCCCTCCTTCCCCACACCTGCCTGGCCTTCTAGGCATGCAAACACACACACACACACAGGAGCTTGCACACACACACACATGAAGAGACTTGAACACACACTGGCATAGTATCTAACAGCTCAAGGCTACATCCCTAGGATGACTATAGTCCCCCTGAAGATGCCTGCCTGCTTGAGAAAGTTCAGTGCTTTCACTGAAGTTCAGTGAATTCACCATTTGCTCCAGGCCAAACGGGTAATAGGCAGACAGCCCACTGAATTTCCTCACACAACAGTTACTTTCAACAACTTTAATTATAAATCCTCTCTCTACCCCCTTTGAGACAAAAATCTTCTACCACTGGGAACTGGTTTTTTTCAAGGACCTGAGAGCTGTCTGTTTGAAATGGAAACATTCAAGGAGGTAATGTCACTCTCTGCTGCAGTCTGGCGCACACCTTGCTCAGACTTATGCCTTTTGTCATAAACATAGGAGAAGTCAGTTTCTTCTCTGGATAAGCACCATTGAACGAACGCGGATGGCCTGGTCACATGGACCAACTCCCTATACAACCCTCAGTGTCTTTCCCTTAACACCTCCCGCCTTCAAAAGATCTCCTGTCTTTCGTTTCAGCCAAGTTGAGTTCAGTTCATGCTGGACTTTGTTTTCTATTACAGTTGTTACTATTGAATGAAGTCTGCCCTTACCCTTTTGACTGGAGCCTAGCTTTGGTTAGCCTTGACAGTCAGAGAGTTGTTCGCCTTCAGCTTCTCCCAACCTCCACATGCTCTTGACTTGTTCTCAACCCTCCTTCGTTTTCACTTCTCTTTCACTGACTGCTGGAAGTGCAATGGTCAGACTCTCCTGACAAAGAACAACCGTGGTTCACCATGAAGCATGGTGGAGGATGTGTGGTAACCCCATGGCTAGCTTGTAGTCGTTAGCATATTATCTGATTGATGTCTTCCTGAATGATTGACTCAAATGTTAGGTAAGACTTAATAAAAACTCATTTTCTCTGGGCTCTTTTCTTTCTCCCTTCCTCAACCATTTCTGTTCTTCCTGCATATCCTTTTTGCATCAGGGCATACCCAGAATATTATAGTGGGGTTTTTAGATTATATTTGATGAAAGAAAATGCATTTTCCCAGCATAGCTTTTACTGAACCATAGCAAACCTGAGTTCTAACTGTCCCCTTCCCATGGCAGCTCAGGAGAACCGAAGGAAGGGTTCGAGGAAGGGTAGGAGGAACTTCCAGGGACACTGACTCTGGGTGGACGCTAATATTGTCAGTTGAGGCCAGAGGTGACTGGGTTTCTTGCTGAGTGCTTAGTGAGAACCAGTGTGGGTGAGGGATGACTTAACTCGATGTCTTGCCAGCCCTGGTGTGGCCCCTTATGGAAGGGACAGCCAGGGTTACCGCTAAGAAGCTGGAGGGTTTAGATGAATATGCAGCCAGCCATCCGTCATTCAAGTTAATGACTGTGGATCTTCCAGACTTCCCTGTCCACGCTGACATGCCATATGTGGCTGTGGTTGTCAAGGATGAGCTACTAGAGAGGCATCTTTGCCAGCCGGACCAGTGAAACAGAGACCGAGGAGTGAAACACCAACGACAAAATCTAAACTTCCAGGTGGGACAAAATTCTTCATCCCAAAACCGATGTACCTATGTACCTCCAGGAAATACTGTAGGACATTAAAAAAAAAAAAGGTATAAACACCCTGTAAATGTAATCTAGGCTGCAGGCACTGTGTTAAGCACTTTATAAACATTATCTCATTTAATCCTTTCAAGGTCCTCTCTGGGCTGGTTCCATTACTACCTCTATTTATAAAGAAAATGGAACTAGAGAAGTTAAGTGATTTGTTAAAGGTCAAACTTGTAACAAGTGGCTGAGCAAGGACTTGAACTCATGATATGATCTCTTCCTACCTCTCTGATTTTGTATCCTTGCCAGGTGGTCTCTTGATCACCCCACTGGTCTTCTAGCTCTTGCTAAAAAAAGCCAAGCACACTGTGCTTTGACACCTGAGCACACGCTGGTTACTCCACCTGGACTCTCCTTCCCTCAGGTGACACATGGGTTTCTCCCTCCTTCCATCCAGGTCTCAGTTCAAACAGCACCTCTTTGGGTTTTCTTTAACTCTCTTATCTACAAATGGGATCTCCCACCCTTATCGATCTTTATCTCTAAATTCTGCCCTATTTTTCCTTTTAGCAATTATTTTTTTCAGCCTGGACTACTGCCCTGAACTCTAGATTGTGATGACCAATTGCTAACTTGACATATCTCCGCTTGGCTATCTATCAGTCTCCTCAAAGTCACTGGAGCCATATCCAAAAGTGAACTCTGATCCCCCTCCCACCTTCCCCCCAATCTGCTATCCTCCTCATTTCAATGAATGGCAACTCTATTCTAATCCCTGAGGGCAAAACCTTGGAGTCACTTTTCAGGTCTTTCCTTTCCTCACACCTCCTGCCCAATCTGTCAGCAAATCCTGTTCTCTACCGTTATCAAAGTAAGTCCCGGCTCCAACCACTTCTTAACCACCTCCAGGCTGCCTCCGGGCCTAATCACCGTTGCTTTCCACCCAGATTAGTGCAATGGTTTCCTAATTGAGCTCCCTCCTTCTGCTCTAGGTCTGTTCAGTTTGTTGTCCACACAGCAGCCAAAGCGATCCTCTTAAAATATTAGACTGCATCACGCCTCTGCTCAAAACCACCAATAGGTTCCAATCTCACTCAGAGTAAGCGCCGGAGCCCTCACAATGGGCTAGCAGACCCTGTCTTATGCGCCCCATTACCTTCCTGACTCGTCTCCCAGGGAGCTGGAATAGAAAACTGCACTATTTACTGGAAGAGGGAATTATAGATCTGCTTGTTCATCTGTTTGTCATCTGTCTTTCTCCACCTGAATGTGAGCACCATGAATGCAGAGACTGGCACACAGTAGGTACAATCAATCTTGCTAGGATGAATGAACATTTAGGTGGACTCAGACTATCTGACTTCAAAGACCAGGTGCTTAACTCACTATACACCGCACCGTAAAATAGAGTTCAGGGCCCCGAGCTTCGGGGTACTCTCCGAATCCCCTGACATTTCCCAGTCACTGTTTTTCACGACCCTGCAGTAATTTGACGCTACATTTGCCTGCTTTTCTCTCTTAAGGGATTTTTTTTCACAATTTTGTGGTTTTCTTCTATGCTAATGGTTATCAAAACTAGTATTTCAAGTTCCACACACGAGTTTTCAAACAGCTGCTGTGCTGAGGCCTGGTCCTTGAGAACAAAGTCAAAACACTCACGCCAGCTGTCAGCATAGACGGATACAGCCAATAAAGGTTGGTTCCCTGTCGCTTCTCAGGACAAAGAAAAGGCACGCATCAGTTCAGTTTTCAGCTGGAGTGCAGACGGAGGAGGCGGGACCCAAGAGTGGGGTGGCTCTGTGGCCCAGCTGAAGGGCTCCATTTTGCTTTACGGCTGCTCTGTAGGCTTTCCCTCATTTGCATCAACCTTCAGAACACAGAAGTAAAAATCTGTCTCCTGCCACCCCACTCCCAGTCAAGTGCTTCCACTTCCTTCCTATGCACTGTAAGAACAGGTGCTCTTCTGCTCTGGGAAGGATTCTCAGCTGAGGGAGCCACACATGCATGTCTTGCGCCTTCCTTTTTTTTTTTTTTTTAAATTTTTTTAACGTTTTATTTATTTTTGAGACAGAGAGACACAGAGCATGAACAGGGGAGGGGCAGAGAGAGAGAGAGGGAGACACAGAATCAGAAGCAGTCTCCAGGCTCCGAGCCATCAGCCCAGAGCCCGACGCGGGGCTCGAACTCACGGACCGCGAGATCGTGACCCCAGCCGAAGTCGGACGCTTAACCGACTGAGCCACCCAGGCGCCCCTGCGCCTTCCTTTTTGAATGTTTCAGTGGAAGGAGACTTTCAGCTGCTCTCCTTGCTAGCTCTGTGATGCACATCACGTCCCTTTTTCCGCGTTTGGTAAAAATGGATTTCTCATCTGTAGAATGGGTACATTCTTTGCTGCGTCTAGTGTTGTGTGTTTCAAATGAGATGATGGGATGCAGTAGTAGTTTGAAGATATTAGATGTATATGATTTTCATTTATAATAGAATATAAGTATTTTACAAGAAAATAGAAAAGTGGTTGACGTAAACTGGGGGTGGGGAAACAGAGAGAAGTCATAAAGGGGGACAAACTTTCAGCTATCAGATGAATAAGATCTGAGGATCTAATGTCAAGCACGGTAATTATAGTTGGTAACACTGTGATCATAAAGTTGAAATTTGCTGAGAGTAGAAAACTTAAAAGTTTTCACCAAGGAAAGAAGATGATAAGTATGTCGGTAAATGGACGTGGTAATTAACTGCAGGAGATGAATCCTATCACAATGTATACATATATCAAATCCCCGCTTTGTTTTTTTAATTTATTTTTAATTGTCTTGAAGATTATTTATTTATTTATTTTATTTTATTTTGAGAGATAGAGCAAGCAGGGAAGGGGCAGAGAGAGAGGAAAGAGAGAGAGAGAATCACAAGCAGGTTCCGCACTGTCGGCACAAAACCCGATGCAGGGCTCAAACTCGAGAACTGCCAGATCACGATCCTGAGTCAAAACCAAGAGTCGGTCACTTAACTGACTGAACCACCCAGGCACCCCTCAAATCTCCACTTCACATCATAAATACCTTGCAGTTTTATATATAAACTATACCTTAATAAAGCTAGAATTTTAACAATAAGAAAATGCAATACTTGCAATCTATCACACCCTTCTAGAGTAGGTAACTGGTCTTATCTCAGAAACACACATACATGTATGTGCCTCCTGGTGTAACCAGTTGCATTGATCTCCTCCACCTAACCCCTCCAAAGAGTATTTAGTAAAATTTGAGAATTTTTTCTCCAAAAGATTTCTAGCACCTTTACAGAGAAAAAAAGTAGATGGTTTTCCAACTTGAGGCCTGTTCTGAACTTTCTTTTTATAACTCAATAGTGCTTCCATTAATTTTTCAAGTTTTGTGTTTGTTTCTGGTAAGATGTAATAAAATATAACACAACCTTTCAAAAAGATTTAACTTAAAGAAAATAACGTGTATTTGTTTCCTAAGCCTGCTTTTATAACAAATTACCGTCAACATGGTGGTTTAAAACATCACGCATTTATTCTCTTACAGTTCTGGTGGCCAGGAGTTCAAAATCAGCTTCTCTGGGCTAAAGGGAAGGTGTCAGAGGGCTGTGCTTTCTCTGGAGTTTCTAGGGAAGGAACTGTTTCCCGGGCTTTTCCAGTATCTGGTGGCTTCTGGCATCTCTTGTTTCCTGGACCCTTCGTCTCTCTGCAAAGCTTTCAGTTTAGTATCTTCAAATCTCCCTCTGTTTCTGCCACCCTCACACTAACTCCTTTCTCTCTGTTACAAACCTCCCCTGATTCTTCTTAGAAGGACACTTGTGATCACATTTAGGGCCACCTGGATGAACCACGATACTCTCCCCATCACAAGATCCTTAATTTAACTCCATTGACAAAGACCCCTTTTCCTCATAAGATAATATTCAAAGACTCCAGGGATTATGACCTGGTTATCTTTGGGGTCTTTATTCAGCCCACCTTTGGAAGGGCACTATTAGTTAAAAAAAAAAAAAAAGTTCATGGGGCACCTGAGTGGCTCAGTTTGGTGAAACGTCCGACTTCGGTTCAGGTCTTGATCTCACTGTTCATGAGTTTGAGCCCCACATTGGGCTCTGTGCTGACAGCACAGGGCCTAGAGCCTGTTTCAGATTCTGTGTCTCTCTCTCTCTGCCTCTCTCCTGCTCATGCTCTGTGTCTTTCTCTCTCCCTCTCAAAAATAAATAAGCATTAAAACATTTTTTTTAAGTTCAAAAAATATTTTCCTAAATAATAATAGTAATAATAATAATAATAATAATAATAATAATACAGTGCATTCTATGTGCTGGACACTGTTTTAAGCATATTGGGGAGGGGTACGTGTGTATGTGTAATCATTTATTTCTCACTTTGAAGATTTTTGACTCAGATCTATTCAGGAAATGCAAGAGACCCTTTGGGCCACCTACATTGTCCACTTCATTTTTGTCTTGGTAAAATAATTCAGTTATTTCAGTAATAGGAATGAAAATTTATAGGGAAAAGGGAGGTGGAAAGATTGTCTACCCATTCGTGTTTCCAATAGGAGTACAATCATTTAAATTTGAAATGTGCTGTATATCTATCTTAAAGTATAATTTTTAGAAAGTTATAAGCCCCCAAAATGTTGTCAATGCAACTGCTTAACAATACATGAGTTAGACAAGCGATGATAAACTGTGTGGATAGCAAGGAAGCTGAACTTTTTGACTAAAAGAACAAAAAGAGCCACAGTAGAAAATATAACCATGTCAGAATAACACTGATGACACGATGTGCCTCCTGAGAACAGCAGGAATCCCATCCCATCCTGTGGGGGTGCATGGGCATTAGGAACTTTGATACAGTAACAAGCATTGCCTAGCAACCAGTCTACTGAATCACAGTGTTTAGTAAACTGCAGAATATGATAATTTTTACTACAAATGCTGACTTTTATTAATTCTCAGAGACTTGCTAGTTAGAGTAAGTCTAATTCATCATCATAATAATGATGATGAAACTTACATTTTTGAGCCCTGACTATGTGGAAAAGTACTGAGCTAAATACTTTAGTTCATTAATTTCTTAATCTTGTATGGGTAGGAATTATGAATCTGAGACACAGTAAGTCAGGTAACTTAACTCCAAATTACATGGCTAAAAAGTAGTTGAGCTGGGTGAAGATCCCAGGCAGCCCTTAAGAATAAAAATCAAAAGCTACAGAATAGTTTGGGCCAATCTTCGAGAATCATTGTTTTAGACAGTTAGACCATTGCTTCTTTCAGGGTTCATATGCATAACTATAAGCACTTTTATGACCTCTACTGAAGTCACCTTGGAACTGCATTATAATTACCGGGGTGCCTGAGTGGCCCATTTGGTTAAGCGTCCGACTCTTGATTTCGGCTCAGATCATGGCCTCACAGTTCGTTAGATTGAGCCTTGCATCCTGCTCTGGCCGACAGCTTAGAGCCTGCTTGGGATTCTCTCTCTCCTTCTCTTGTTGCCCCTCTCCTGCTTTCTCTCTCTCAAAATAAATAAACATAAAAAAAAGATTGCATTATAATTACCATTTACCTATAGATTTCCTCCATGAAATTGTCAGCTCCTGGAGTTCAGAGAACTCATCGTATTCTTTTGTTTTCTATGGCCCTAGAGAAATGTCTAGCACATCTGAAAGGCTTAAAGTATGTTAATACTCTTCCTTTAACTGATTCACATGGTAGAGACAACCGCCATATTTTACATCTCTGCTGATCTCCACATTTTATTTTAGTAAATATGTATCCACCACTAGCCATGTCAACCTCAGTCATGGAGTAGGGTGGCAATAAATTTATGGGTGATGCTCCCTTCCAGGAGTTTGCATCCACTGGGGGAGACAGGTGTTGAAGGAGCCATTAATATGATACAAGACGAGATGCCATCCGAGCAGGCTGTAAAAATGCTACTTCTGAAGGAAGGTCAGGGAGGGACTTGTGGGCAAGCGTTCAAGGTTGAGAGCTGAAAGCTGAGGGGTGGTAAGTCAGGTGGAAGTGTGGGGTGGTGGTGGGGAGGTCAGAGAGAGTGTCTGAGGTAGAGAGATGGTGTGTTGAAAGATGCAGAGATAAGAAGCATGAAGCACTTGAAGGCCTAAAATAACTTCATCAAGTTCTTGAGCCAATAGGACAAGAGGAAAATGCCACTAGGGGATTAAGCATGGGTCAGCTCTGAGAAGGCCCTGTTAGTAGTAGACTTTATCCCAAGGCACTGGGAAAACACTGGAAGGTTTTTGTGTTTGTAAAGTTTTTATTTATTTATTTATTTTGAGAGAGACAGAAAGCATGAGTGGGGGAGGGGCAGAGAGCAAGGGAGAGAGAGAATCCCAAGCAGGCTCCAGACTATCAGTGTGGAGCCTGACGTGGGGCTTGAACTCACAAACTGTGAGATCATGACCCAAGCTGAAATCAAGAGTCAGATGCTTAACTGATTGAGCCACCCAGGCACTCCCAACACTGGAGGGTTTTAAACAAGGTTAGTTGCTAGTTTAAAGGTTTAAACAAGGTTAGTTGTTAGTTGTTAGTTTAAACGAGGTTGCTAGGATTTATATCCAGCATGGTTTAATTTATTATGGTGCAGAGAATGGCTTGTAAGAAGTAAAACAGAAGGCAGGGAGACCAGTAAGAGGTTATTTCAGGGGTCCAGGTGACAGAGGATGGTGATGGCAGGGACAGAAAGAAGCTTCAGTAACAAATGTCTGGCCAACTGAAAACAGATCACTTAAGTTCCTAATTAAAGTATTACAAAAACACTTTCTCCAACTGCATCACTAATCTCATCCTTTGTGATCTTTGGGAGGGAAGAGTATGTGGTTTAGTACTGCTGTGATACTAAACTCCATCCTAAAGGTCAAGAGAGTAGTGTCAGCTCCACAGTGAAGATGAATTGGGCCATGGTCTTTAAATGGTCCACCGTGGTGGGGGAGCTGGGGATGACTGAGGGGGCAGAGGCTGGACGCTGTCGTTTTCAACCAGAGCTTGCATCCCAGTCACCTGTAGAGCCCAGGGCCCCATTCCACGTCTATTGACTCACATTCTCCAGAGGTGCTTTCAATACCCTTCAATTAAGAACTTTGTGTCTAGGGCCGGAAGAACTGAGGGCCTGAATAGGGCTTTTCAGAGAATAGTGATGTGGGAATTACTGAGGAGGTATAATTTCCAGGACTTGGCAACCAATTGAATGTGACACAAAGAGAAGAGAAAGGTTTCACAGACAAAGGTATCTGCGATTGTCCTTTAGGCCCCTTATGACCTGGGATTTTGTGATAAGGGGATAAAGTCACCCATGTGGACGCGGGTTGGATTTCAGCCCCCCCATGGGCCCCTCTGCCAGGTGCTCTGGTCCGTGCATCAGTCATATGCTGCGGTCCTGGTTTCCCACCTGGAAACTGGAGACCTAGGCCTTGTAGGGGTGGGCTGGTTAGCAAAGAGACGGGTGGGTTCAGTTTGGATCCTCCTGTGTTTGATATATGGTAGAATATCCATCCATCCATCCATCCATCCATCCGTAGCAGCTCCCAGGGGACATCGGGCTACTGCTTGTTCAAGACCAAGGGTGGAGCTGAGAGCTATTAGCATAGTGGCAAAGGCCAAAGGCAGGACATTGACTGGTGTAGTCAAAGGGATGATTACAGATAAAAAGCAGAGTTCCCTATTACTCAAGTGTAACTCCTGGCAGTCGAATTAAATTCATCAGGAATAAACAATCACTTACAGAGTAACCAACAATAGAACAGAATTCTCTCCCTAAAACTAAAAGGTTGTTTTCCTGAACCTTAATCTACAAAAAAGCAAAAAAAAAATTCTATGTTTGGGTAACTTAAGTTCTTAGAGAGAAAGTAGGACAGAGAAGCCAGCCTTGTAGGAGCTTAGAAATATCACATTTTGTAAACTCAAACAATGGAGTGCCTACTAACTAAACAGACCATCAGTGGTGACATTAAACAGGGCCTAAGTTAAAGGGCACTGGGCAACTAATTGCCTACCGACTCTTGCTTGCTAGATGCTTTTCAGGATTTCTCCCCCATTTCACTGAGATGGTTATAAGTTCACTTTGCATCATTGCAAGTAATGTTTATTTGCATTTTAAGGTATGTTTCCTTTTTTCCTGTGTCTAGTTTCCTGCTCAAAGTGTCCAGCCCTTTCTGATTTGGAACTGTTTTCTCCCGCTTCTTAGAATAACTCCGATGTTTGTGAAGGAACATTTGCATAGCTGAGTAGATTATTTCTCAAACTCAAAACAGAGCAGAGCCTTGCAACCCATTGCCAGTTCCTCTTAGATGTTTCAGTTTTCCTGCTAATACTATAAAGCAATGCTCACCGGACATTTCTATGTAAAACCCGGCTCAGGGTTTTACACGTGTTGTGCTATTTACCCTTACAATAACATTGTGAAGGGTATTATTAGTGCCATTTTAGAAATGAGGAAACTAACCCACAGCCTAAAAACAATGTGATCCAGGTCATCTCGCTCATCAATAGCAGACATAGATTTGAATTCAGGTGCAGCTGGACTCTAAAGCCTTAAAAAAATTTTTTTATTATTATGGAAAAATACGCATAACATAAATTTACCATGTCAGGCATTTTTAAGTATACAGCTTAATGGCATTATGTGCGTTCACACTGTTGTGCAACCATCACTCTGCTCCACCTCCAGAATCTTTGGTCTTCCTAAACTAAAAGTCTATACCCACTAGACAATAATTCTCCCCTGCTCCTACCTCCTTGGAAACCAATGTTCCACTTTCTGTCTCTATGAATTTGATTATTCTGGTTACTTCATCTAAGTAGAGTCGTACAGCTTTTGTCTTTTTATACTTATTTCACCCAGCATAATCTTTTCAAGCTTTCCCTAGGTTGTGGCATGTGTCAGGATTTTCTTCCTTTTAATGGCTGAATAATAATCTATGGTATGTATGTACCAAATTTGCTGATGGACATTTGAGTTATTTATACCTTTTGGCTATTGTAAATAATGTTGCTGTGAACCATGTCTCTGCTTTCAATTTAAGGTCCTAAATCTTTTTTAGTTTTGACCTTTTTTAAAGTTTATTTATTTATTTAGAGAGCATGCCAGTTGGGGAGGGGCCGAGAAAGAGGGAGAGAGAGAATCTCAAGCAGGCTCTGAGCTGTCAGCACAGGCTCTGAGCTGTCAGCCCCTATGTGGTGCTCAGACCCACAACTGTGAGATCATGACCTGAGCTGAAACCAAGAGTCAGACGCTTAACCGACTGAGCCACCCAGGCGCCCCAGGTCCTAAATCTGAAGCACTGCTCCACAAAGCAGCAAGATCATGGCTTGGAGACCAGAGTTAATGAGCATGCAGTTTCCTTCACATAATCCAGAGCAGCACATCCCTAATATCACAAGAAAGGAAAGGAAAGAGTACAGGACTTTGTTACCTTCCCAACGACTTCCCAGTAGAGACACGGAAGCCGCCATCGTCAGTCTTATCATACCAGGAATTAGTGTCAGAAGTTACGAAATACAAGTCGCAGTTCTTCTTCTCTTTCATGGGAAAAACCGAAACAAACAACTCCCACATTTTTACCAGTATGGAAAATGCCTTTTTTTGTTTTTTAAGAAGAAAACTGCTCTTTGGTATAATTTGCATGATGGCATCATCCAACCATACCCCATCCTGCCTGCCTGGTTCTCTCCTTGTGTACCCATGGGTGTTCTTGCTCATGCTGATATTTGCACAGATCTGTATCACTGGGCAGACACATTTCTCACTCTCCTTCAGTCATATTCTGTCTTGACAGAGCAGGAATGGTCTACTTCCTGGTAATTCCCTAGAAAAATGTAAAAACAAAACTCTCTATCCTGATTCTCCTTGGTAATCTCTCAGTGCCAAAGCTCTTCAACATCCCCTGTCGTTCTCTCTCCCTCTCTCCCAAGGCCCCCACCCCCTTCCTTCCTTCAGTGTCTCCTGATACCACTCGCTCGGGGTCCCTGGAAGATGCTGGACAGGAGTCACCAGTGTGTCAGGGATTCAAGAGACCTCGGGGTTTCAGGGGAAGGAACTGCCTGTACTTTGCTACTGCAACATCTCTCAAAGGTCCCAGGAAGGTCCCACTTTCCCTGCCTCACTGCCCACCTTCCAGCACCAGCTCCACACTTTTCTCACGGTCAGTCCTAGGAATGACTCAAAACCACAGGAATGTGCACCTGAATCCTTATGATTGGAGGAAAGGTATACAGAACTAAACGTGAGCATTAGCGTTTCCAGCTCCTCTCTGCCAGCAAGGAGGGAGCTGTCCCTTATGAAGAATGACAGGATCAAGAAAAGTAGAGTCCAAAATCTCAAACTGAACTGAGGGAGAACCAGGGACGAAAGCTGGTAGGCTAGCAAAAAAGCACATGAGGGAGATTTTATATCAGGAGTCAGAGTGCAAAGCCAGGAGATGGGGGAATCGCGTAGGGAAGGTCACATGATACAGGAACCTGAGCTGTGGTCCTGCCCTGTGATGCCCAAGCTGTGGGCTAAGGGTCGGGACAGAGCTCATAATAATCCTCCTCCAGTTCCGAAGGTCAGGCAGAAAAACACACCCGAAGGTCTCCCCTGTGGTAGCTTTTGAGCCTAAACTGCCGATGAAGAGAAAAACCATCTTAGAAGAGTGGGTATTTTGCATTCAGTCACTTTTTGTTCTTAAGGAGAATTTCTACTGTGGTCCAACTTCATGTATTTATGCATCAGGAAATCCACGTTTTTGGTATTACATCCATGCTCCTTCTGAATTTTTTAGGCCGCGAGGTGGAATACCTTGTTATGGGCTTCACAGAATAGGACATTGGAATTCATGGGAATAGATATTAAATTTGAAATTGAATACAGTTTAAAGCAGGCACACCTGAGGCTTTGGCTGCCTGGCAGTCAGGCATTTGGAAGCTCTTGCCATCACCCCGCCTCCTCCCTCCCCAACCAAGCAAAGATCTTCTCTGGCTCTTCTCCACATAGTCCCGACACCGTTATTCAAGACACAGCATGATGCCAACTCTTCTAAGAAGGCAGCCTCTGCTTCCCCACTCCTTCCTCCACACTCCTGCATGACCATTGGTCTTTCCCACAGGAGCACACTCGCATGACTTGTCTTAGACCCATGACATACCACACCTTGAGACGGATCCTTTTGCTTCTTGTATTCTTCAGGCATTTCAGGAGTGTTGTCCCTTGAGAAGACTTGAGCGAAGCAGGCCCTTTGTATTGTAGGTCCAGCCAAGGCCTGGGCCCTAGACTGGCTCTCAGAAGTGACCTGCTGATTCAAGCATCAGGAAATCAGGATGAAGGGCCTTTCCTCTTTCATCATACCTCAGTGCCACGGTTTTGCAGAACCATTCAGAGGGATGACACCGTGCTGGCTCAGCAGACCTTGTTTCCCACATGTTCAGTTAGCTCCTTCGGTGGCAATTTCCTAAACTTCATAACCAGAGGGGGACACTGGGCACAAGGAGAGGTTGGTGTATTAGGGTTTTACACAGAATCAGAGCTAACAGAGAGAGAAAGAGAAAGAGAGAGAGAGAGAGAGAAAGAGGTGTGTGTGTGTGCGTGTGTGTTTACACATGGAGAGAGAGAGGTTGATGTTAAGGAACAGGTTCACGTGATTATGGGGACTTGGTAATGCCAAAATCTCTAGAGTAGGCCGGCAGGTTGGAGAGTCAGGGAAATATAGCAGTTTTCAGTCTGCTAGCAGAATTCCTTCTTACTTGGGGGAAGTCAGTCTTTGTTCTATTAAGGCCTTCAACGGATCTGTTGAGGCCTGCCCACAAAACAGAGGGTAATCTACTTTACTCAAAGTCCACAAATTTCAATTTAAAATTTTAATCTCAGCCAAAGACAGCCTTACAGAAACATCCAGAATCGTGTTTTATCACATATCTGGGCACCAGGGCCCAGCTAAGTTGACACATAAAATTACCATCATTGTGTGGATGAGGCAAAGACATCTCTTTTCAAGTAGGGGAGTTTTACCCCCTGCTGGACTGACTTACAAATAGAGGCTTTAGTGGACAGGACTCACTTTTAAGCCTTATGTCCTAGTGAGACTAGAAACCAAACAATTCTCTAAATGGGAAAAGGTCAAAAGGGAGAGGCGCCATGAGGATCCTGGCTGTCGGTTTTCACAGGGAAGAGAACAGATGGGAAACCTCCTGGTGAGCACATAAGGCACCTCTCTCTGAGAGGCCAGAGACAGTTGTTGTGTTGAGGGCATCTCAGAGACCCCAGTGCACCCCCGGCCCCAGCTGGTGGTATCCCCTGTGGACGCTGCTGCCCCCACGCTGCTCCTCACAGGCCCCCTTCCCTCTGGGCACCCGGCCAGAGCAGCAGACTTGGGCAGAGTGTCTTGCACCCTAAGAGCCCCAGCTGTCTTTCTGTGCTTTCCTCCTCCACCCCGAGCAGATCCTCTTTTCTCTTTCTCACTCAGACGACACTTGTGCCCTCCTTCAAGGTGCTGCTCAGTCGTCATCTCCACCCAGAGGTTTGCGCTGAAACGTCTGGCCCACATTTCTTTCTCCTCTGTGAAACCATCCCTGTGCCTATTCACAGCAACATGCGCCTCACTTCGCCGGGGTTGTCTACCATCTGTGTGACTGTAGTAACAAAACACCACACACCGGGGGGCCTCAAACAACAGGCATGTACTTTCTCACAATTCTGAGGGCTAGAAGTGCAAGATCGGGGTGTCATCAGGGATGGCTTCTGCTGTGGCTTCTCTCCTTGGTGGATAGGCGGCCAGCTTCTACCCGCATCTTCACATCATCTTCCCTCTGTAGGAGTCTGTCCAAATTCCCTCTTCTTATGAGAACGTTGGTCATACTGGATTAGGGTCCACCCGTATGGTTCCATCTTAATTTTTGAGAGACAGAGAACAGAGAATGAGCAGGGGAGGGGCAGAGAGAGAGAGGGAGACACAGAATCCGAAGCAGGCTCCAGGCTCTGAGCTGTCAGCACAGACCCCGACGTGGGGCTCGAACCCATGAACCGTGAGATCATGACCTGTGCCAAAGTCGGACGCTCAACGGACTGAGCCACCCAGGCGCTCCGTATGGTTCCATCTTAATCATCTCTGTGATCACGCATCTCTCAAGTCACCTACCCCCCAAACAAGGTCTCACTCTTAAGGTACTGGAGGTTAGTACTCAACATATGAATTTGGAGGGGCACGCAATTCAGCACGTAACACTGCCCTTGGGCGAGCCGCTTAACATGGCAGATTCTTCACTTGCAAATTGGGGATAAGAAGAATGGCCATCCCACAGCGCTTTTGTGAAGCTGAAATGAGTTGATATGAGTAAAGCAGTTAGCATAGAGCCTGACAGATATTAATTATTCAATAAACGACAGTTACTTTAATAATATTTAATGATCATTATTATTTATTGAATATGTCTTATTTAATAATTTAAAAATATTTTTTAGGGTGTCTGGCTGGCTCACTGGGTAGAACGTGCCACTTTTGATCTCAGGGTTGTGAGTTCCAGCCCCACATTGGGTGTGGAGATTTCATAAAGAGAAAATCTTTGAAAAGATATTTAAAAAAACTTAACACTTAGAATTGTTCTTATTAAGATAAGAATTAATAATGACAACACTGAGTTAAAATTGTGGGCTTTTGAGTTATGCAGACGTGGGTTCCTGTCTCCAGTAGGCTGCTTGATCAGGGCAAGTTATTTAATCTGCTTTTCTGTCTCTTGGTATTTTGATCTGTAAAGTGGGGATACAAAATAACTAACTCACAGGAATGCCTGGATGGCTCAGTCAGTTAAGCAGCCGACTCCTGATTTTGGCTCAGGTCATGAATTCAGGTCCCGAATCAGGTTCTGTACTCAAAACACAGAGGCTGCTTCAGATCCTCTGTCTCCCTCTTTCTGCCCCACCCTTGCTCTCTCTCAAAAATAAAGAAACGTTTAAAAAAATTTTTTTAAAGAAATTATTACCTCACAGAATTGTGTAAAGACCGGCTGAGCTAATATATAGGAAACATATTAATCATTAAATAAATGGTAGTTCCAACAGTTAGATTAAAAGCTAACCCAGATGCTGAAAACACAATCCTTAAAGAAGAGAGAAGCTACTTCTTCACAAAACAGTGAGCCAGCCAGACTGAGAAGGAAGGAAGCCCTCAGCGCCTCAAGGTCAGCCGCAGTCCCTCCCCCTTTATTCCCTGCCATTCTAGGTTGTTGCCCTCATTTGCACAGTTGATGCAGGATTGCTACAGAGTCCCTGTTGCAGCCAGTGGGTAGGAGCAAAAGAAAATCTCAGAAGAGTGACTTTCCCTTAAGCAAGTGACACATATATAACTTCTCTCATCTTTGCTAAGAGCTTGATTACATGGCCATTCCTAACTCCCGGGAAGCTGTGAGATACAGTCTCTAGCCTGGCAGCCTGTGCTGAGCCGGAATTATCCTGTTATCATGGAAGGAGGAGAGAAGGGGTTTGGTTGGGGGTAGGGGGGTGTGTGGCAATAAAAGCAGTCTGCGACAGTGGCTTTTGTATCATTACTGTGTGGCTTAAAAACAAAACTGGCATGCCTTCATTATCTTCCCACCATAATTGCACTGTATGGTCCTTGAAGGCAAGGATGTCGCTTACCTCGTCAGTTCCTCGCATTACAGCTCAAGAGCCAAGCCAGAGATGCATTTTTCCTGGGTGTTTGAACAAATACTTGGATTTGGATGTATGTATCAAGCAACACAGCACTAACAGTTATACCTCAAAATCGAGTGTCCCTTAATTAAAAAAAAATATTTATTTATTTGAGAGAGAGAGAGAGAGCAAGCAGGGGAGGGGCAGAGAGAGAGGGAGACACAGAATCCAAAGTAGGCTCTAGGTTCTGAGGAGCTGACGCGGGGAACTCCAAAGCCTGATGTGGGGCTCAAATTCACCAACCTGACATCATAACCTGAGCCCAAGTTGGGTGCTTAACCCATAGAGCCACTCAGGCGTCCCAAGTATACCTTAATTCTTGAAAATGATATCTTCAAATTACGTTGTCTATAAAGTAAATAACATTTTTCTAGTTTATTTCCATTACAAACCCTTAGAGGTATTCCCGAGAGAAAAAACTAAGCTGATTAGCAAAGAAAAAGTAGGGGCTATGCAGCACTTTGGAAAAGGATGCGATGTGAGAACCATAAATTCTTTGATTGAAAACAAGCAAGAATTTAAAAACTGATATTTGATATAAAATATTTTTAAAATCATTCAGGAATAAAATTTAACCAGTATCCTCCCCTGTCCCTTGCACAATTTTGGTATTTCCCTTAGGTTTATGTGTCTCTGACCACAATTTGTCAGTTTCTTTTTTTTTTTTTAACTTGTCACTTTCTTGAATTATTTTTCTCTATTCCCCATCAACATGTTTCTGTAGTCACCAAGATTTTGCCACTCATCCTCTCCTTTTCTTACTCTGCACTTTTCAGGTGGTCCCATTCATTCCTTTTTTTTTTTTTAAATTAATGTTTATTTTTGAGAGAGAGAGAGAGAGAAAGAGTGTGAGTGGGAGAGGGGCAGAGAGAGAGGGGGAGACACAGAATCCAAAGTAGCTCCAGGTTCTGAGCTGTCAGCACCAAGCCTGATGTGGGGCTTGAACTTACGAGTTGTGAGATCATGACCTGAGCCAAAGTTGGACACTTAAACCACTGAGCCACGCAGACGCCCCTCCCATTTATTCTAATACGTTTTTTTAAACACCCAGACTCATGTTTTGTATTGAATTCCAGCTTAGAATTTCCAAGTGTCTCTCTGACACCTGCACCTGAATGTCCTATGGCTAGCCCCAGCACTACCTGCCTAAAGTTGAACTTGTCATCTGGCCATTCAAACTGCCCCTTCTTCTGTGTTATCTACCACAATTAGAATCATTACCATCCACTCTAGACTCCGAGTAAGGGACTTACCCTTACTCATTTCTACCCACTGTCCTTCTCCTAGCCCACTCACTAGAATCTATGTGGTAACAAATGCCTGCCATTTCTAGCTTCACAATGTCTTTTGAATCCCTTCCCTCCTCTTCATCTTTTCTATCACTGCCATAGGCTTTTTTTTTTTTAACCATCTCTGGCAGTATCATGTTATTGGTTCTAGTCTTTACCCAGCTGCTTTCTAAAATACACATCTGAACTTGTTACTTCTCTTTAGATAATTGTTTATGGCTTTCCATGGCCATTGGAGGACTGGGTAAATTTTTTGGCAAGAGATTCAGTAGTCACTGTACCCTGGCTTGTCCCTTACAAGCTTATCCCCTATATTACCTAGTATGCAACCCATAGTCTTACTGTTTGCTTCTCTGGCATCTCCCCAAAGTGCTTTCGAAAGTCTTACTTCTGTGTCTTTGTTCATGCTAGTTCCACTACTGGAACATGCAAGAAAACCTGTAGGTGCCATGAGGGATAAGGAAACAAGGGATCACTGTTGTCTAGTATCATTAACAAAACATTTCTTTGGAGGGTGGTGCCTGGGTGGCTCAGTCAGTAGAGCATTCAACTCTTGATTTCAGCTCAGGTCATGATCCCGGGGTCATGGGATCAAGCCCTGCATCAGGCTCCATGCTAAGCATGGAGCCTGCTTGAGATTCTTTCGCTCTCCCTCTGCCCCTCTCCCCCACTTGTGCAATCTTTCTCTAAAATAAAATTAAAAAAGAGAGAGACATAAAAATCATGAGGTGTCATTAAAAAAAAGAAAGAATACCTGTAAGTGCCGTGGGGGTTAAGGAAACTAGAAGATCCCTGTTGTCTAGTATCATTCACAAAACGTTTCTTCAGAGGGATGGAATTGCATTGGGGAACAATGAGGCACATAACCTTGGATCTTCATGGAAAGATATAGATGACACTGCATATCATGGGGAGTTTGCAAATCTACACTCTACTATTTTGGGCCATTTAACTTTGGGCAAACTCCTTTATCTTCATAGAACCTCAGTTTCACCAACTAAAACCAGGGGAAAGAGAACGTCATTCAACTAAGAATAATAATGCCCCTCTAGAAGAGATAAATGTCTCAGGTTCTCCGAAGGTTAATGCTAAATGGAGAACAACACGACACAAATCCCTCGCCTCTACCACTGAGGAGTTTTAAGTTAACCACATCAAGGTTGGAAGCAGGCAGGGCTCGTGCTCAGTATGCGGACAACTACAAGAAGAGCAAGGTGTCAGATGAGAAAGTGGGAACCAAGTGAGTCCTCTGTGTTAATTCTTCTCCTTGATATGGTCCTGCCTTCCTGACAGTGACCTGTTCTTCTGGAAGGCGGTAGAGTCAGCATTTCCCTGGGCAGCAAATTGCTCCACAGAGCCTCCCCGCTGGTGTTGAGCAGCACGGGGACATGATGATGGAGCACTTGGCAAAGATCCACGGAATGATGAAGGCAGTTTCTGTTACACACTGGCAGTATCCTTCAGATGTCTGGATGTGACAGAATGGACCAGAGGGCCAGTGAGAGGTCTCCCCACATGTGTTCTCTTCCCTAATGCTTAATTTATCTTTTGGTCATAATGAAGTGTATGCTCTAAATTCTTGTCGTGAAAGAATTTTCTCACATCATATACAGCATTATTTTAAGGCTAAGGAGATTTGATTGGCTTGGACATTTTGGTTTGCAGAACTTAACATTTTTGATTGGGGAGAGAGATGGAACGGGAGTTTGTTTTACGTAAATGCACGCAAAGAACTGCTTTTAGAACATCAGTGAACTGTGGGTCATGGACATGTTTCAGATTTTAGCACCAGGAGAAGAAAATTTGTAAGACAATCTTACAGATAATGGAAATCTTACACCTACACTGGGATTGTCCTGGTTTTGCCAGCACCCAAGCTAGCACTTCCTCTATTGCTCACTGCTGCCTCTGGTAACCCAGCCTCTGCCATCAGGATGCCACCTGAATGGACCAGATTTAGGATGCTGGTGATGAATGAGTGACTGTTCAAAATGGTCACTTAGTGAAAGCTTCATAGTGAAACACAAAACTTCATTAGAGCGAGCTGATTATGGAGCAATGGTGGAAACAAGACCTGGATGCAGTTGGTCAGCAGTTGTGAGAAAGTAATCAGGAGAGGAGCAAGGGAGCGAGAATTTGGAGGATGGTATTGGCTCTCCATGAGTTTCTCCTGCTGATCCCACGGACTTGTGCCTCAGTCTCAGGTAGGAGTGATGGTGAGTAGAAATGCAAAGGATGGTTTTCACACACCAGTCACTGTATGGCACTGGGAACCAAGGGCAAGTCTCCTCTGGAATCACGGTGACAGAAAGTGGCAGAGGAAGGCACATTCCCCACTTTAGAAGTGTTCTAAAGCAGATCTGCATGCGCTCAGAGTGATTTTGATGGCCAACCTGAGTGGTAGAGGAGAGGCATTCTCATTTGGCTTTGCCAGCAAAATTGTGGAAGAGAGCCGGATTGGGAAAAAAAAAAAAAGGAAATAACAAATGTCCAGGGGAGGTATAAAGTGTTTGGGGGGTTCCCTTCCTGGCCCAGGAAGGCTTGAGGGGGAAGCTGGAAGCCCCACAGAAGTGGGTGAAAGTGAACCAGATTAATGTGTTATATCAAATAACCAAAATAAAGTCTTCCAGATACCCATTGACTCATGCCAAGTCGTAAGTCATGGCATCACCGAAGAGACTGCTTGCTGTTCTTTTTCCAATTTAACTTGGAGGCTTGGAGATTTCATTTGACACAACCCTCTTAGATATCCACAAACATGCCGCTGTACATTTGCTCTTCCACAAAAAGACTGCAAAGATGCATCTTACTTTCTTCTGGATTTCTTCCAAAGAAAGGTATTAAAAGATGAACTTCATATTTTCAGGACTTTACTGTGTGTGTGTGTGTGTGTGTGTGTGTGTGTGTGTGTGTAACTTATTTTGTTTTTATTACAAAGGTCTTCACACCTTGAGATCAGCTAGTTGCATTGTGTGTGTGTGTGTGTGTGTGTGTCTGCTATCACCTGGACTTCTCAGGGATCACTGTCAGCAATTTCTAAGTATCCTTTCTTGCTATCAGTAATAATTGCACATTTTTGTAATGCTCTTAAGCTCACAGAGCACATTGACCTAACACCTGAATGCATTGTCTTGTCATAAGAAGATATGGACTGCATTTTGTGGATGAGGAAATAAGACTTGAATATCTTCCTCATGGACTAGCTGCTAAAGGGACAGCGGCTGCCTAAATGCAGGTGTCCTGCAGTTAAGTCTTTATTCTCTTATCTATGCAGAGGGACGCTGTACTACCAGTGTTATTCATGAATCATTTCTATATTTTTTTGATGTTTATTAATTTTTGAGAGAGAGGGAGAGAGAGAGAGTGAACAGGGGAGGAGCAGAAACATAGGGAGACAGAATCAGAAGCAGGCTCCAGGCTCCGAGCTGTCAGCACAGAGCCCGATGCGGGCTCGAACTCATAAGCCGCGAGATCATGACCTGTGCTGAAGCCGGACGCTTCACCGACTGAGCCCGATTTTTTTCAATAAATTTTTTAAATGTTTTTCATGAATAATTTCTAAAATGTAATCTTATCCAGACATTATCAACCAAGTTGCTAAGCTGGAAAAAATGCTTGCGTTCCCTCTCCCTGATATGATTGAGAAAATAGGCCAAAATGTAGCTAGCAGGAAGAAACAACATTCTAAGAAAACTTGGGCTGTAATTTTGGCATCTGTTTCTCAGATGGAAGCGATACCGCTCTACGTGCACGGGTATCCCATATAGAGTACAGGGCATGGGGCTGGCTGCCTCTTTCCATGAACTAGCTGTCTTCTTTGGTGTCTGTCCTCATCCGAAAGCTGAGCATGGTGCAAGGAAGTTTAATTCTGCTGCTGAGACAACAGCATCACTGCAGCTGTTAAGCCTATAAGCCATCACCCTGTAACACACAGTGTGCATGCCCCACTTCTCCCCGCTGGTCACCCCCTAAAAACTCTGCCTTGTCTGATTTCTCCTCCCCTTCAACACCACTGGGTGTTCACTTGAACGAGATTAGACCTCCTTTGGAGATGTCAGAGGGAGCCCATGATGTCATCTGCCCTGTTGAGGCATCAAATAACTACCTTTTCTCTTATTGAATGACAGATTTTGCATGGCCCTCCTGGAATATATTTTCTTTCAAAAACCCACTTCCATGTTGTTAAGGTGAAAGCTCATGTGATTCCTGTGGATAAAAGTGTTTGAAACCACAGCGCCGTGTCACTGATCACTTCTGGATTCTGGCAAAGCTAACTTCTCCTTTTGCTATTTTTGGGGGCAATGACTCACTGTCAGTTCGATAATACAGGAGAGCTACTTAAGAGCCAATAACAAGGCACAGAGTGGAGCAGGAGAATTTCCTACCAGTTGGGTGGTTACTGAGAGTAACTCAAGACATTCACTAAGCAAGGCCAGGTGCAGTCTTCCTGCACAGATCATTTCAGTATCAACGGTGCTATTTTTGTTCCTAACATACAAAAGCAGGGGCAATGCATGAAGAATGCACATTTGTTTACTAGTTAGAGCACCTTTTGTTTCTCTGACTGTGGTTGGCTCGGTTCCCCTAATTCAGTTCCGGTTTGTGCGAGCATGCCTCATAATGAGCCAGGGGCGTGGACCTTGCAGGGGTCCCCCACATGGGTTTGGCCTAATGGGTGGGATCTGGGCATAGGTTCACACTGGAGCACTTGCCCACTTGCCTATGAGGGGCTGGTCCATACACGTGAAGCTGGTCCCTCCATGAAGCTGGAGCAAAGGAAAACCACATTTAGATGCAGGAATCAGGGGTCCCAGGAGTGTTCTGCTCACCAACCTCGTGTTAGTAATGTCTTTACATTTGTGTTTGAAATATATGTGACAAAATGGTTTCAAGTTGCAAAGTCTTTTTGATTTCCGTAAGAATTCTGTTACCAGCAAGGATTATTATCCAGAGTCCACGAATAAAAGAACTGAGGACCCTAGGAATAAATAATAAGATAAATAAGAATAACAGTGACCTCTTGCTACCATTTACTGAGCACCTACTTTGTGCCAGGCATGAACTGCTGTACTCACGTTATTACTGATTTGGTATCAACCAAGGATGCCGAGTAGCATCCTCAGCCCCATTTCATACACAAAGAATGTGCTGCTCAGTTGCTCAGTGAGGTGGTTACTTGCCTCAGGCTAGGCTATATAGAAAGCACCAGAGCTGGGTATAAACCCAGGATCCTTTCGTTCCAAATCCCAGAGTTTTTCTATCATACCAGACTTAGACGATTTGCTCAAGGAACTGGGTATGGATGTATGTATTTAATTTGCTCTCCATCGCATCAACATATGCTTTTGTAGCTATTTTAATATTTTGTAGCTATTTTTTGTAGCTTTTTTGTAGCTACTTGTAGCTATTTTAAAATTCATCCTTGATTGGTATTCTCTTCTGTATTCCCTTTCTCATGCACCTGGATATTTCCCTATCTAAGGGTGTCTGAAAAATAAAACAAAACATCAATACGTCTTAAGAAGTATTGGACTTGGTAGCACTCCAGGTTATAGTCCATTCTCCCAAGTCACAACACTCTCAAAATGAAAGCAAGTTTAATGACCTTTTTTAGAAAAAGGAAATACTTCTCAGAAATTAGGAAATTGCATTATGAAACATTATTCTCCTAGGCAGGGTCTGGGGTTTGGAACACGTGCACTACTATTATCGAGGGCTCTTTCATTGTAATGGCAGAAAAGCAACCCAAAATGTTTTTAGCACAAGGGCATTCATTAGTTCAGATTCCTGAAATCAGGCCTTGGGTAGATCTTAAGGAACAACTAAGTGCAGGTTTCTTCTTTTTCCGTTTCTCACCTCTAGTTTCCTCTGTGTTCTCTTCCTTCTCAGTCAGGTTCTCTCTAAGAGAGAGAGGGTTGTTTCCTTCCGAACAGGAAGGGCAGGGTCTGTTCCAGACTTCTGCTCCATGCAAGGGCAATCCATTGAGGGAACGTCAGGGAGAAAGTCACAGAGTCATGGGAAACCATATTTGAGAAATAACCTACAGTCCGGTGCAGTTGGGAGCAGAGAGTATGTTGAGAAATTTCTCTCTCCAGGACTTTATGGTAGCTTGAGAGGACAGCTTCAGTCTTGTTTCTGCTTGATTTGGATCTCTAGCTCATTGGATTATTATCTATAGTTCTTCATTTCTTTGTTTTATGTAGTTTTTGGCCTCATATACTGTATGAAAGTGGCTTTCATGGGCCTAAGAAGTCTCTAGTTCTAGGGAGAAGCAGAGTTTACAAAGAGGAACAGAGAAAAATGAGGAGCTTCTGTGTGGGTCTAATTCCTTCTGAAAGGGGGAAATAAAGTCAAAGTTTGGATGTCATAGGGTTACCTTGAAATTTTGCTGTGCAAAATGAACTTAACGCAATTGTCTTAGCCAAGTCTAAGATTAATCAGTATCTTCAACTTCCTCTGAAATAAATCCATACTGTTGACTATTTTAACTTTGACCATTCCCCTCCCAACTTACATGATTTTGTTGTCACTTTATAGTCAATTTAGTAAGGGTCTGTATGTAGTAAACTCTCTCAGTGTGTGTGTGTGTGTGTGTGTGTGTGTGTGTATTCATTCATTCACATTCATCCATTCAGAAAATGTCTTTATTTCGGCCACAGGCTGAGGACAAGGAGAAGATGCTCAGATATAAGTTCTGTCTCCCAGCTTGCTTAGAGTCTATGATAATTATTTTTCATCTGGTCTCTCAATACTTCCTTATTCTCTTTCACTGTTTATTTGAGACTTATGTTGTCCCATGCCAAGCCTGCTTTTGATGCAACATTTACATTAGTAAATTAGTAATTACTAAATTAGTAAATTAGTAAATTAGTAATTAGTAAATTAGTAAATTAGTAATTTACATTAGTAAATTAGTAAACTTTTGGAAATTTGTCAGAGAATGGTCCCTTTACTTAAAGGATGCACTCAAGAGATTGTATGCAAAGGACTGTAAAAGTTGATTTGTAAACGGTGAAGCCAACTGAAAAATTAGTTCACAGAAGTCATAGTCTAGATTTCACTACTGGCCTATCGTGTTTCAAAATAAACTTTTTATCTTGGAATATTTTCAGATTTATGTAAAAATTGCCAGAATGATACAGTAAGTTCTTGTATGCCCCTCCTCAGATTCAGTTTCCTCTAATGTTATCATCTGGCATTACTGAGATCCATTTATCAAAACTGAGAAACCGACATTGGTATGTTGCTATTAACTAAACTTCACCCTTTATTCAGATTTCATTAGCTTTTCCATTAATGCCCTTTTTCTGTTCCAGGCTCCCATCGAGGATATCATATTATGTTCAATCATCATGTCTCCTTAGTCTCCTCTGGTCTGTGACAGTTTCTCAAAGACTGATCGTGACCGTTTTAAAGAGTACGACTCAGGCATTTTGTAGAATATTCCTCAGTTTGTCAGTTAGACAAATTTGTAACAAATGACTAGAATGTATTTATAGCTTTGGAGGAAGACCACCACAGAGGTGAATTACCTTTCTTACTATATCGTAGTAGGAGGTGCATTGGTTTATCATTTTAGGGAATCTATTTCTTCTCTTAAAACCTTTAGCTTTTACCTTTCTTCACCTAATATATGTGTATCTTTCCTTCTTATTTGGCTCTGTACAATCTAGCTACAAAAATTCTCTAAACTCCCCCATACGTCTCGGCAATGTTTTTCTTTAATCCTACTCTTTCTTCAAGCTACAGATGTTCCTCTCCATCATTCCCTCTCTTCCCCTCTCTCTCTGCCACCTCTTTATCCTCCTTGAGACCATCAGTTTGCTCCCTAACTTACTTGCCAACTTGGATTGAGCCTCTTCCTGGCTTCTGACTTGCTCTCTAATGATCTATAATGATCATCAAATCTTATAAAGGAGTAAGAGAAATCAGGAAATGAGGCTAAGATTAGAAAAGACGGTGTGGCATCATGGAGAAAGCATAACATAGAGACAAGAAGAGTTGAGTCTGAAAGGAGTTCTTTCCTTTGTTGATCTTCCTTTTCTTTATATGCACCCCACTACCTGCCCATATAGAATTATCATTTTCTGTACCAGACTATTGTTTCAAACTCCATACCATCACATGTGGCCCCATCCCCATTTGCCTAAGATGCTGTTCTCTCCCTCCCCTCCCATCCTATGAGCCAATAATCTGACGAACTCCAACTCATCCTTCTGGAGATTTAATGTCCAGCATGGTGATTACAGCTAACAATACTGTATGACATGCTTGACATTTGCTAAGGGAATTGATCTGAAGTGTTCTCTCTCACCAGACAAAAAAATTGTAACTGTGTGAGGTGATGGATATGTTAATTAGTTTGACTGTGGTAATTATTTCACAATGTACACATATATCAAAACATCACATAAATACACGTTAAAAAAAATTAAAAAGGGGCACCTGGGTGGCTCAGTCGGTTGAACATCTGACTTCAGCTCAGATCATGATCTCACAGTCCGTGAGTTCGAGCCCTGTGTCGGGCTCTGTGCTGACGGCTCAGAGGCTGGAGCCTGCGTCGGATTCTGTGTCTCTCTCTCTCTCTCTCTGCCCCTCCCCCACTTGTGCTCTGTCTCCCTCTGTCTCAAAAATAAACATTAAAAAAAATTTAAAAAAATCACATTGTTCACCTTAAAAATATGTAATTTTTATTTGCCAAATATACACAACAAAGCTAGAAAAAAGAAGAATCAAGTTTCAAGTCTTTTTTAGATCCTCTGGAAGAGTCCGTCATCCCCACTTTCGAGTTATCAACTATTCTGTGCATACCTCTTTATGGTCTCTAATATATTGTACCACAAGATCTGTTTATTTATTATTTATTTAATGTATTAAACTATTTTGGGTTCTCTGAGGACAGTTACTAAGGCTTATATAGGCTTCCTTTATACTCATCACAGATGTATATTTGACACTTGAAATTTTTACTGAATGACTCGATCAATTAATATCTAATGTTGAAGAAATCAAATACTATCATCCTTAGGTTTATTGTAAGATCAAATGAGACAGTTGTGGAAGCACAGAGTTAAGTGTAAAGAGTTGTGCAAATTTATATAATTATAATCTGCAGTCACCTATTTCTTATTCCCATGAACACCCTCCACCCAAAATATCTGGTTTCTATCACTCATGTGTCACTCACCTTACCATATTTTGTTCTGAGGGTAGATCATGTGTATTAGTTATCCCCTGCTGCATAACAAACAATCCCCAGACTTAGTGGCTTAAAAATAACAACGATTTATCCTCTCATAGTTTCTGAAGTCAAGAACTCAGGCGGAGCTTAACTGAGTCCTCTGCATCAGGGCTTCTCAGAGCCTGTGTCAGGGTATTGCTGGGACTCTGATCTTCTCAAAGCTCAATTATAAAAGCATCTGCTTCGAAGTTCACTCACCTGGGGGGGGACAGCCACAAGTCTTTGCAGGCTATTATTGGTCAGAGACATCAGTTCCTTGCCATGTGGCCTTCTCCATAGGGTCACACACAACGTGGCAGCTTGCTTCCCCCAGAGCGACGACTAGAAAGAGAGAGAGAGATGGTGAGCAAGACTGAAGTTACAGTCTTTTTGTAATGCAATCCCATCACTTTTTGTAATGATATCCCATCCCTTTTGCCATATTGTATTTGTTAGAGGTGAGTCAGTTACTACATCCAGCCCACACTCAACAGCATAGGCTTACATAGGGGCATAAATATCAGGAGGCAGGAATCATTGGGCCGTCCTAGAGGCTCCTACCACAGCACACTACTTACTCTGATCGCTGTAAGATCTAGCCGTGGCTAACATAAAACAGGTTCTGTGTAAGCGATCAATAAGTTGATTTAAATAGAACAAAGCTGTTGACGCCCTGAGATAAGAGAGGTGCCGCCACCAGGAGAAATGTTCCCAGCCACTTCCCTTTTTCCAAGCTCTAGGGGTTTGCACCTGTGTGCTGGGCACCCAGACCTCTTGCTGAGACAGCAAGAAGGTGAGAGTCAGTTAAGGAAAGCAGCACAACCTATTTGGAGCGTTGCTCCGGCGTCTTTCTGGCATTGGTCTTGAACCTTGTGTTACTTACATGTAGCAGGTAATCATTTAGTCATTCACTAAATGGAGATTGAGTGTTTTCTACATGGCAGGCTCTAGAAATCCAGTGGTAAAGAAAAGGAAGTCCCTGCTCAAGTCTGCATGGTAGTGATTATTTTCCTTTGGGTCTTGACATGGTTTCTCTATTAGTTTTTGGGAAAAGAAGCCAGACTTGATTACACTCTGATTGCTATGTCATGAAGGTCCTGGAGGGAATATCTGAAAAGACGTTAGCTCATAGCAGGAAGGCTGCTACTTTCCTAACTCCCTTACCTTCTTCAAGTCTTTGCTCACCTCTTTAATAAGGCTTGTCCTGACCATCCTATTTAATGATATGAATGGATCCCTCCACACCCAGTGCTGATTCCCCCCTTCCTTTCCTACTTTCTTATTGTCCATATCACTTATTATCCTCCAACATAATTTACTTATTATCTTTGCTCTCTAGTGTTCATCGCCCCTATTTGAATTTAAAAATTTTTTTTAATGTTTATTTATTTTGAGGGAGAGAGAGAGACAGAGTGCGAACAGGGGAGGGGCAGAGAGAGAGGGAGACACAGAATCCAAAGCAGGGTCCAGGCTCCAAGCTGTCAGCACAGAGCCCGATGCAGGGCTCAAACTCACAAACTGCAAGATCATGACCTGAGCCAAAGTTGGATGCACAACGGTGTGAGCCACCCAGGCGCACCCCAACCCATGTTTGAATTTAAATTCCATAAGGGTGGGGGCACCTGGGTGGCTCCTTCGGTTAAGCATCTGACTCTTGGTTTCAGCTCAGGTCGTGATCTCACGGCTGGTTGGTTCAAGCCATGCATCAGGCTCTGCGCTGACAGTGCGGATCCTGCTTGGGATTCTCTCCCTCCCTCTCTCTCTGCCCCTCCCTGACTCACGTTGCCTCAGTCTCTCTCAAAATAAATAAATAAACTTAAAAATAATAAATTCCACAAGGGTGGGGATCTTTATTATTTTCTCTGCTGTATCCCCAAAGCCTAGAACAGTGCTTAGCACAAAGTTGTGTACTAGGGAAAGATAGGATAAAACAGGCAGAAAGGGAAAGATTAAGACCTGAAGTCCCTGGGAAAAACACTTATTTTAAAACAATGCTGAGAACATCTCACTTGAGCAAACTCCCTCAGGCTTAAAGTTCCTCTTGGGAATGTGACAGACCCCACCTACTCCCCCTCAGGTTTCCCTCAGGAATTTGACAAAAGACCTGACTAAAAAAAAGCAGTAGACCATAAAATTATGACCCAGAAGGAACATAAGGCCATAGGCCACCCCTCCTACAATGGAAATGAGCCAATCAAGAAGGAATGACTAGGCATTTAGAGTTACCTAGCCAATAAGGGTAGAACTGGAAAAGGAACAAGGGGAAGGAAAGGGGAACTGACCAAAACCCTGTAAAACAGAGTCCCTCACCTAGAGTCACTAGCATTCACTTTCGAATGCCCCCTCTCTGCAAAGAGAGCTTTCGTACTATTCTTACTTTCTGATCTTACACTCTAATAAACTTTTGCCTGCTGCTCATTTAATTCTGTGTCCACCTCTTCATTCTTTGAAGCAGAGAGACAACGAACCCTGGGTATTGAGGTAAAAAATCCTGCAACAGTTGATGCTCAAACATTTGGTGAAGAGATGAACTGAGTCCTTCCAGGTCAGGCTTCCTTTCTAGGCCCCACTTTGCAGTTAGGGATTTTTTTAAGTTTTTAAGTTTATTTATTTATTTAGAGAGAGAGGAAGCATGAGGGAGAGGCAAAGAGAGAGAGAGAGAGAGAGAGAGAGAGAGAGAGAGAGAGAATCCCAAGCAGGTTCCACACTGCCAGCACAGAGCCCAACATGGGGCTCGAACCCACAAACTCTGAGATCTTGATCTGAGCTGAAACCAAGAGTTCGATGCTCAACCAACTGAGCCACGCAGGCGCCTGTGGGAAATTTTTTCATGAAGGAACAGAGATGCAGAGAAAGCCAGTGATGCTCTTAGCTGTGGTTATTGGTTCCAAGAAGGGGAATGAGATTTAATTTGTTCATGGGGCTAAGAAATGAGATGTGATTAGTAAATGCCAAATTGGTCAATGATAGATGTGTGGCTGTCACTTTCTCCTGCTCACCCTTCCATGCTGTCCTTCCCACAGCTGTCTGGTGTTCACACTGTCTCAGTGAGTCTGCACACACAGGCTGAGCCGATGGAGTAATCAAAGCATGGGGTTGCCTACTGATTAGGAGTGAATTGTATCTAATTGGAACAGAATCAGCAACCCCTATCCTTCATCCCCCAAAGAATGAGGAACTGTTGCACTCCCCAATAAGTTCAGAAAGTTTAATACTGCAATTTTTCCAGGCCTTACAGATAATAGGAAGTGATTATGGGAAGTGAAGTTACTTTGGCTGACCTCCCCTTTTTAGTTTAACTTTGTTCTCGCTTGTGTCTTACTCACTGCGCTCTTAATGCTTGATGGTTTTGAATTAAGCATAATCCTTTAGCTAAACCCTTAACGTTTTGATGGGTGGGGAGCCCATTACAAGGTTTACTTCATTTTTGAGCTAAGTTCACATACACACATCCAGAGGGTGATGAAAAACAGATCTCTGCTTCCCTTGTGCGGCAGCTTTAGTCGACATAGAGTCCACCTCAGAAGGAAGTAAAGAGTCATCTACTTTTGTTTCCCCATCTCCTCTCTTGTCTGCCTACCCTCAAAGTCTCACTTCTGCTTCTTCCTTCTCTGGCCTAGGTTGTCATTCATACCTTTCAATTCATCTGCTTTTCCCTTGGAAGTAAGTGGTGTCAAGTCACAAGCCAAGGAACTTTGAAGTCCAGACTTGCTACTCGTACGATTAACACACCTTAGCAGAATTCTAGGTGTTCCTTTGCCTTATTTAGAATTACCCCCTTTTTTTCTTATGGCATGGGACAGGGTCCAGAAACGAGGCAGGCATGTGTCCATCCTCAAGAAGAGGGTAAAAATGGAGAAAAACCCTGCCTGCCGTATAAATTTGAATGGAAATAAAATCTCTAACTCTAGTGGATAGGCGTTCCCTTTAGGTGGCCAGAAGTGGTGGGAGAAGATACTAAATTATGGTACATGATCATATCTTTAATCTAAGAGTCTGTGAAACCTAGTGCACTGGGGCTTACTTAATATTTTTAGTTTCAATTTTAAAATTGATATTTATTTTTATACTTTAAAGTGAAATGTGTTCATTAATATGCATTGAATAATTGAATACACATGAAGAAACACACAGTAGAGCAAGTACGAAATCATATGTATTACCCATCATTTGAAGATAAATAATGTTAACGTTTTGTCACACTTCCTTTCAGTCTTTTTTTTAAATGACTGTAACTATCATTATTCCATAATTGTAACCATATAGTTCCTACTATTCTGTTTTCTCTTATTTTCCCATAACATGAAACATTTTTCCATTTTTTTACAAATTCCCCATGAACATTTTTCTCAAGGACTGCAAAACAGTCTAGAAATTGGGACATAGTTAACTAACCCAATAACCATACTCTAAATCAGGAATCAACATACTCTTTCTATAAAGGGCCAGAGAGTAAATGTTTTTGGCTTTGTGGGACAAATGTCTCTTTGGCAACTACTCAGCTCTGCCATGCAGTGCAAATGCAGCCATAAACAATATGTAAACAAATGTGACTGTGTTCCAATAAAACTTTATTTACAAAAACAAGCCATAGGCCACATCTGGCCAGGAGGTCATAGTTTGCTGACCTTCTTCTAAGCTATTATGTTGTGTTAATTTTTATTATTTTAGATTCTATAATAAAACATTGTGCTTCCTCAACTAGGATCACTTCCTTAGAAAACATTAGAAGTAAAGCTAAAGTGAAGGTCAAAGTCTTTGAAAAATGTTAAAGCTCTTCATATTGTCAGATTTCTTCCTCAAACGACACAGTCATCAGCAATGTAGGACACTGCCAATTTTATCACATTTTTTTCACTATTTATTTTATTCATTTCATTTTCTGTCATGTTTAGGAAGACAAATCGCTAAGTGGGAAAAAGCAGGCTAAAAATAAAGTGTGAGGAAAAATTTAAAATATATATGAATAAAAAGATTTGCCATTTTAGTGGGCAAAAGTATGAAATTTCATTATTGTTTTAAAATTTTTTCAATGTTTATTTTTGAGAGGGTGGGGGGAGGGGCAAAGAGAGAGAGAAAAACACAGAATCCGAAGCAGGCTCCAGGCTCTGGGCTGTCAGCACAGAGCCTGACCCGCAGCTTGAACTCATAAGCCTTGAGATCATGACCTGAGCTGAAGTCGGACGCTTAACAGACCGAGCCACTCGGGTGCCCCTAAAATTTCGTTATTGTTTTAAACTGCATTTCTTGGAAGCTGAGAGTCCTCCCATGCTTGCTAATCTGTCGCATTTCCTCTTTTATGACATGTCTGCTTATGTCTTTTCTCACTTAAAATCTGATGCATTAGCTGCTCCACCTAACGATGTTTAATAGGTTTTAAAGGAGACATCTGGAACTACCTGAGGACATCTTAAGAGGAATTTTTTTTTTTTTGAGCTTATTTATATTTTGAGACACATAGAGAGACAGAGCACAACCTGGGGAGGGGCAGAGAGAGCTGGAGACAGAATCTGAAGCAGGCTCCAGGCTCCGAGCTGTCAGCACAGAGCCCAACGCGGGGCTCGAACTCACAAACCGTAAGATCATGACCTGAGCCAACGTCAGTCACTTAACCGACTGAGCCACCCAGGTGCCTCTTAAGAGGAATGTTTAAATAAGTTTTGGAATGTAACGAACAATGGCATTGTGTGCGGCCATTTCCAATTTTTTGTTTTGTTGTTCTTTTAAGACGGTGAGTGAACTGAATTTAGTGGTCTATCTGCCTCGGTTCATGACAATCCGACATCACCCCTCCATGTCAGGAGACTATTTTGTCTCTTTATTTTCCCTCTTCATGGCTAGTTTCCTATGGCAGCTGTAACAAATTAGCACAAACTTAGTGGCTTATAACAATAGAAATGTATTCTGTCACAGTTCCAGAGGCCAGAAGTCTGACGTCAGTATCCCTGGGTGGAAATCAAGGCGCTATCCAGGCCATGTTCTCTCTGGAGGCTTTGGGGAGCTTCTGGTGGCTATTGGCATTCCTTGGCTATGGCCACGTCCCTCCAGGCATCCAGCTCAGCAGCTTCAAATCTCTCTGCTCCACCTCCATCTCACCTTCTCTTTTTTGTGTGTCAGATCTCCCTGTGCCTCCTCTTACAAGGACACCAGTGATTGTATGATTGTAGTGAGGGTACCCCTGGATCATCCAGGAGACTCTCCCCATCTCGAGATCCTTAACTGAACCACATCTGCAAAGACACTTCTTTCAACGAAAGGAATATTTACAGGTTCCAGGGATTAGGACATGATGTCTCCGGAAGGGGGCATTTCCTAGCAACAGTCTCCCATTTAAACTGCCATTATTGTCCCTTGCTTCATTGAGCACTTCTGCATATTTAATGCGTTCTTTTCCAATAGACCTTGCAAACATGTATTTATATATTTATAGCCTGGTTTAGAGTATGGTTATTTGGTTAGTAAACTATGTCCCAATTTCTAGACTATTTTGCAGTCCTTGAGAAAAATGTTCATGGGGAATTTGTAAAAAAATGTATAATGTGGTTATGTGTTTACCTTTTAATATTTTAATTTTTAAAAAACAAATGATATTGTGTCGTAAAATGTCTTCTGTTTCTTATCTCCCTTCAACATTATATTTTTGAGTCTGCTCTGGTATGTGATTATAGCTCCCCTTCTGTTTTGGCTTTTTTTTTCTTTTTCTTTTTTAATTTTTTTTTCATGTTTATTTATTTTTGAGACAGAGAGAGACAGAGCATGAACGGGGGAGGGTCAGAGAGAGAGGGAGACACAGAATCTGAAACAGGCTCCAGGCTCTGAGCTGTCAGCACAGAGCCCGACGCGGGGCTGGAACTCACAGACCACGAGATCATGACCTGAGCCGAAGTCGGACGCCCAACCAACTGAGCCACCCCGGCGCCCCATGATTTGGCTTTTTTTTTTCTAACCAAATGCACATCCTTCTACCTGTGGACACATGGATGATTTCTAATTCCAGGTCAGCTATCAATTTTTTATATCATTAACTTGTTTGATTTCACAAACATACATTTAGCTGTTATAATATTACTCAATGATCACTGAATGTTTACAATGTGCTCAGCACAGAGCACATTTTTAAAACTGTTCATTTATTTATTTATTTTTGAGAGACAGAGAGACAGAAAGAGAGAGGAAGGGAGGGGAGGGGCAGAGAGAGAATCCCAAGCAGGTTCCAGGCTGTCAGCACAGAACCTGACATGGGACTCGATCTCACGAACTTGAGATTACGACCCGAGCCAGAATCAAGAGTCGGATGCTTAGCCGGTGGGATGATTAACTGACTGAGCCACCCAGGTGCCCTGCCCCAAGCACATTTCAAACATCATCCCATTTAACACTTCTAATAGGACTGTTAGCCAGCTTTGTCATTGTCACTTTTAAACTCATCAGGGAACTGAACAACAGAGTAGCCAAGCAACTGGTCCAAGGTCGTACAGCCAAGTGAGGGGAAATACAGCATGAATAAAGCAGTTGCCATTCCCTGGGAATTCCTGGTTAAATGAAGGAAAACTACACACATCCTGGAAATCCATGGCAGAGTAAGTATACACACACACACACACACACACACACACACACACACACACAGGAGATTTCCTGGATGGGGCCTGTGCCCATTAACCTGTTCCCTCATGGCAGGTACCAACTGGCTGGAGGTCTAGGACTCCCATTCCTTGCTTTGGTTGTTTCAGCCTCTCTGCCTTCGCTCTCGACTCTTTCCTCTGAACATAAAGCATCAAAACAATTGCAGAATCTACACATTGTAACTCCCAAACAGCTCTCAAAGTCATTTTTAAAAAAATTTCCCATGGTGCCTGGGTGGTTCAATCGGTTAAGCATCCAACTCTTGGTTTCAGCTCAGGTCATGATCTCACTGTTTGTGAGTTTGAGCCCCACATCGGGTTCTACACTGACAGGTGGGAGCCTTCTTGGGATTCTCTCTCTCTCTCTCTCTCTCTCTCTCTGCCCCTATCCCACTTACACACACACACTCTCTCTCTCTCAAAATAAATCAATAAACAAAAAATAAATAAAAGATAATAAAATTTTCCCCAATGAAAATTTTTCTTCTTTATGATTTTAAAAATGTAATACATGTTTATTCAGTGCTTATTCTGTCCAGACATTTCCCTAAAGCCACAAATATTAACTCAAGGTTCTTTGTTCAGTTCAGTGAGGTAGGTATTATTGTACCCCCTATTTTCAGGGTAAAGAAACAAAGCACAGAGAAGGTAAGTAAATTGCCTGAGGTCACGTAGCTGTATTTCACAGAGTTGGGGTTTAATCCTGGAAGTCTGTAGATATAAAGCTTTTAAGTGACACGTATGCTGCCTTCCTACCACCATTTTCTCCTTCTCTCTCTCCTTAATCTCTCCCTCTTTTCCTTTCAATTAGCAAATTTCTGTGTTATACATAAGGATATATCGCTGAACAAAGCACTTGCCCTTGTGCATGGATGGAGGGGAGAATGCACATAAACCAACCAGCAAGCAAACAGACAAAACTGACATTTTTGATTAATTAAGGAGACCTCAGGGTGTTCTGCCTTGTTCTTCCTCAAGCAAATCTAAAAATGAATTCCATTGTAGAACTCACCAGAGTTCTCTTTTGAACTGTTCTGAAAGTATTTGCATACAGCTCTTACCTGTCTTCAGATGGGCCAAATTCCGAGAAGTGTTGATTTTTTTTTTCTTTATACACAGCAGTATGGGCACAGTGAATACCAAATAGGCATGAATCGGGACAATGGATTGATGGAGTAGCTTCAGTCAGCGTAAAACCTGTTGCTGGTGGCTGGTCGTCCTTACGTTCTCGGGTCAGTCCTGGGACCTGGCACATGGCTGAGTCAGCATCTGGCTCATCCATCTGGGGAAGGCCCAGGGGTCTCTATCCTCGCAGTCCAGCAAGAGTCTATAGTATTTTGACATATATCTGAGCAAGGCAAAGAATTCGTGACCAGATTTACATAAGGAAGAAAGGCCTCTCTGAAATACTGTTCGCTATTCTGGACACTTTAACTTCTTTGGGCTTCCTTCAGGATTTTGTGAGTTCTTCAGCATATAAAGCAGGTTAGGCTGAAGTCCGAGAGAATAAGTGGCACATGTTTTGTTGAGTCCTGCAAAGCTGGCTGGGGCTAAGAAATTATAATTATTAGCAACATGTCAATAGTTTCTAGAAGAAAGTAAGCCCTCTTAGCGCCAGAAGAATAAAGTCAAAGCAAACTTTCTCTCTGCATGTGCAGCACTGCCTTCTAAAATTGGAGGAAAGTGCTGAGAAGGCATCAGTGTGCAGTGGATGAGAGGCAGACCAAGAGATGTCATTTGAATTAAAAATGAATGCTTGTGCCTTTGAAGTCTGGAAGCCAGGCCTGCCTGAACCTTGCAGAGAGATGCTCTTCTTTGTCCAGCTGACTTGTCCTGTGTCACCATTTGGGGGAGCTGGCATTCTCTGATGCCTGAAGTATAGCCAGTCTTGGTCTGGTTCCATCATAATGAAGATTCTCTGCAGGAAAGTTCTGGAAAATTTCAATTTCCTTCTGCTGGTCAGCAGTTTATGATTCTGTGCTTTGATGTGTGTATGAGACAATCCGTGTGTCAGTTGCATGGAATTTGTGAAAAGGAAAAAAGCTTGCAAAAAATGTTTATACCCCCCTGTGACATTGACCTGTGTCCAGAAAATCACAAATCTTCCAGGAAGAAGAGAGTGTGTTCTACTTCAAAGGAAATCATCACATCTGCCTCTGGGTGCCTCCACCTCAGCCTGGGAAACCAGCACAGTCTCTAAAGGTGCACTTGTCCTGGCCTAAGGCCAGAGACCTGGGTGTCAGGGTTCTTGAACACCAGAAAGGATGACTCATCCTTTCTCCTCTTTTCTCCACTCCCAGCCTCTTACCCAAACCTGTGCAAGGATAGCAGATTATGTCCATCAACACTTCAGGTGGTGAGGTGCCTTAGAATTCCAAAGGGTTCCAAATGGATTTTACATTTCACTTACAAAGCATTATTAATTAGCATATATATAAATCTAGCAAGGTCATATAACATTACAATTCTTTGTTTTCCCTCATAGATTCTGAGAACTTCTTGCTTACCTTGTCCTTCATTGTCCAGGAGAGAGCCTGGTGGCCTTCAATGGCCATTTGTTTAATGAATTAATCAGTAAGGAATGCTTTGTTTAATAAATGGAAATGTCTGATATATTTGCTGATTATAAAAACTCTGAAAGTTCATTGTAGAAAAGAAAACAGCAACTTATAAGTGTATAGAAAGCTCTAACACAGTGTCTTCTTCCAGAGATAACTACTAGTAGATTTGATGTATATACTTGCAGAGTATGCAACACAGAAAGAAACAAGAAAGGAAGAAAGAAAGCGATATAAATTTTTTTCTGTAACATCTTTTTTTTTTACTCAATATATGATGTTTTGGGCATATTTTCAAGTCAGTACATATGGAACTACGGCATTTTTAAAAGGGAGTCCTTAGTACCTTGGTAAAACTTTGAATGTATATAGCATAATGAAATTTGACTATTGTTGGACTCTAGATTGTATTCGGTTTTTACAATGACAAATAATGCTGTAATGAACATCCTTGTTGCTAAGCACATTTTTTTACACTTGTCTGGTTATCTTCTTAGAATAAAATCTAGAAGTAGAGTTGCTAGGTCAAGGGTATATATTCAAATTTTTTATGTTTTCAGATTGCCCTCTGGATAATCTGAAATTTTAACTAATTTTATTTGCTTTTCTTTCTTTCTTTCTTTCTTTCTTTCTTTCTTTCTTTCTTTCTTTCTTTCTTTCTTGAAAGAGAGAGACAGAGAGCAGGGGAGAGGGGCAGAGGGAGAGAGAGATAATCTTAAGCAGGCTCCATGTTCAACATGGAGCCCGACGCTGGGCTCTATCCCAGGACCCTGGGATCATGACCTGAGCTGAAATCAGGAATCCGTGGCTCAACCGACTGAGCCTCCCAGGTGCCCCTAATAATTTTATTTTTAACAAATAAAAATTAAAACATGGGTATTACTAATAAGTAATAAATTTATTGAAATAATAATTTTAACTCAATGAAAGATTTCTGTCGAGGTGTTTCACTACGTCCTCATTAATACTGGACATTTCAATCTTAAGACTCTGCCAAGATGATGGATGAAAAATTATATCCCACTGTTTTGCTTTACATTTCCATCATTGTTTATGAAATGAAGCATATTTTCATGTCAGTCTTTCTTTTTTTAAGTTTATTTATTTATTTTGAAAGAGAGAGAGAGAGAGAGAGAGAGAGTGTGCATGTGCAAGAGAGATGTACAGAGGGGGAGGGGCAGGAGAGAACGGAGGCAGGGCTTGATCTTAGGAACTTTGAGATCATGACCTGAGCTGAAATCAAGAGTCAGAAGCTTAACCAACTGAAACGCCTCTTCATGTTAGTCTTTAGCACTGTTTTCTTCCTTGACTTTCTTGTCTTATCCTTCACACCTTTCATACATTTCAATTTCTGGATTATTTCTTTAAAAAGTTCTTGATATCATATTTTTGCCTCAGGAGATCTAGGCTGACTGAGTTTTTATTTGTCCTAAGAGGTCTCTGTGAGACAGATTTGATTTTCCAGGGTAAGTCTGATAGCAGCAAGTAGACTGGGGGTCTACTGGGGGTTATGGTGGGGGTGAGAGTAAATACTGTTAGCATCGTTCTGAGGGTTTAGATATAAATGTATACATGTCACAGTATTCACATTTTGATCCACTCATTCCAAATTGTAACAAATTTAACTAAGGAAAATTTTAGGAAAGAAGACAAGCATTTATTTATTTATATATGTATCTCCACCCCCCCCCCCCCACACTTTTTAAAGTTTTTTAAATTTTATTTTGAGAGAGAAAAAGACAGAGCACACACACAAGTTGGAAAGGGGCAGAGGGAGAGAATCCCAAGCAGGCTCTGCTCGGTCAGTGCATGGAGCCTGTTGTAGGGCTCAAACTCAAGAACTGTGAGATCATGACCTGAACCGAAATCAAGAGTTGGACCCTTAACCAACTGAGCCACCCAGGCACCCCAAGGAGATAAGCATTTATATTCAAGGTTATTCATCCTCAGTCATTTATTTAAAAATTTATAATTTGAAACAATTCAAACCTCTAAAATAGGCAAACGTTTAAAAAACATTGGCACACGTTATTATCATGACTTTAGTGCTGTGACTGGCTGAGGTTAAGAGATCTATAGAATCCAATCATATCAGTTAACTAACAAGAAGAATTGTGGCCTAGACAGACAAGGAGAATGTAAAGATGATTCAGGGTAAAATCAGGTGACAAATGGAGTGAGAAGTTGAACCCAGCAAGAGGTCAAGAGGTAGAGAAATCTAGAAGACAGGTATGCATTTCCACCTACTCAAAGCAGGAGGCTGAAATAAGCATGGTATGAGCTGAGCCCAGGGACTTGGACTGTAGAGGACAGAGTCCCTATTGTAACACTGACCATGAATGAAGCTGGGCACAGTCATTAGAGACACTGACAGGTTTGCCCACATATCTCCAGCCCTAGATCTGGTATCCCTGCCCAAACTTGGCCAATGAGCAATCTCTACTTGCAGATGTTGTCCTCTGCTTTCTCCTGTCATGGTAACTCCAGCAGAGTCTGCCTTGAGGTTTACCAAATTTAACTCATTCACCATATCCATCAGTTTTTAATCTATCATAATTTATTCATATCCCAAACACCCATCCTGGATTCCACCTCATATCCTCTTCTCCACCTGCTATCTCTCTGCTTCCGAAAGCAATCCTTTAAATAAGAACAAGATTCCATTAGTTATCAACGGCTGCATAACAAACTATCCCAAAACCTAGAGGCTTACATTAATAACATTATTTTGCTCACAAATCTGCAGTTTTGCAAGGTTTGGCAAGCAGTTCGTCTCTGCTGGGCAGCTTGAAGACTGTGAGCTGGATTCATCTGAACTCTTACTTTGATGTCCGGTGCCTGGGCTGGGAAGATAAGAACAGCTGGGAATTAAGTCATTTGGGGCTCCCTGGGCATTGCCTTCTAACTATACAGTCTCTCCACATGATGGCTTCAAGATAGCCCACTTTCATATATATATATCAGCTCATGGCTTTCAAGTCCTATATCCCTAAAGAGAAATCCCAGCAGAAGCTGTATTGCCTTTAATAACCTAGTGTTGGAAGTCACATAACATCACTTCCAATTCAACCAATCTGTGGAAGTAGTTTCAGAGGTCCCAGAGAGTCAAATGTCACATTGTAAATAGCACTGTGGGATGGGATATATATTGTTGTGGCCGTCTTTGGAAAACACACTCTATTACAAAAGTCAAGATAGGTTCATGGACTGGCTGACATTTTAATGTTTCATTTTAAACTACCCTTACATACACCAAAGAGGGAAACAAGTTACAAAAAGTTCCTTCTACTAAAACATATAGTAGTACTTTTACCACTGCATTTTTTTTTCTAATTTTTTTTTAAACATTTATTTACTTTTGAGACAGAGAGAGACAGAGCATGAATGGGGGAGGGTCAGAGAGAGAGAGGAAGACACAGAATCTGAAACAGACTCCAGGCTCTGAACTGTCAGCACAGAGCCCGACGCAGGGCTCAAACTCACGAACCGTGAGATCATGACCTGAACCGAAGTCGGACGCTTAACCAATTGAGCCACCCAGGCGCCCCAACCACTGCATTTTGAAATGGACTCTTCCTAAATTGCCACCAAAGAGCAGATAAAGTGTGACTGGTTATTAAAAGTAGGTTTTAATTGGAGGGCTTTGTGGGGAATCTTCCTCACCCCCTGAATGTTTGAGAAAGACTTCGCCGTGTATTACCACCAAATCAGTTGATTAGGAGCTTGTAATCAGTTTGTTGAGTCCCAGGCAACCTTGCCTTTCTTTTCTTTCTTTTTTGCTTGCCTAGATTGTCAACACCATTATCAGAAAGCAGAGGAATATAACAGAAGCAAAAGTTTTATGTAAGCTGTGAAGCAGGGCAACTCATAAAAGGTAAACTATTCTAGTTTCTGTTTGTTGCAGTATTTGGTATAAATCTCTCTCTCTCTCTCTCTCTCTCTCTCTCTATATATATATATATATATATATATTCAGGGATATATATATATATATAAATCTCTCTCTCTCACTCTCTCTATATATATAGAGAGAGAGAGAGAGAAAGAGAGAGAGAGAGAAAGAGAGAGAGAGAGAGAATTAAATAAATATTAGTGGTTTTAATTATATGTGAGCTTTGTGCTCCCATTCCAGCAAAAAGAAAACATGTTGGAGGGGCGCCTGGGTGGCTCAGTAGGTTGAGCGTTGGACTCTTGACTTTGGCTCAGATCATGATCTCATGGTCCGTGGGATGGAATCCTGCATCAGAATCTGCTTGGAATTCTCTCTCTCCCCCTCCCTCTCTCCCCCTCCCCTGCTTGTGCTCTCTCTCTCTTTCAAAAAACAAACAAACAAGCAGACAAAAACCATTAAAAAAGAAAAGAAAACATGGTTGAAAACCACTCCTTTCTTGGCAATTCACTCCTCACAACCCCCCACCTAACATAAACTAAGGTGGTCACAGGGTAAGGATCTTTGTTAACTGTGGTTGCCAAGGTTACAACTGCTTGTGGTGGTTATATAAAGTAAACCTACATCTTAATCATGCAACTTAATCATGCTTGCGCTTCGATCTCCTCCTTTTTCTTTAATACTACCTCCATCTCCTGCTGAGTAACTTTGGCAAAAATTATAAAGTGTGCTTCTTCCCCTTTCTATGCCCTGTTCCTAGCTGTTGCACAACCCCCACCCGCTACCTATACTTCCTTGTCCTAAGACTCATTCCCACTGGATCTTGCTTTCAAACTGAGAGGGATCTGATAAACATATCCACCACTTCCCTTCTTCTACCCCATGTGACTAAATGGATTTTAATAGAAGATTAAAATAGAAGATGAAAATGTAGGGTTTCAAGACTCAAATGAGTTATTCTCTGAGAGAAGAATTTGAAGCACAAAAGTTATTTTTAACCTGGTCCCTGAGAAACGTGTGCTGAAAATTTCCACCATGTTAGCGGAGTAATTTTTTCCTTGTAGGCTATGTTGTTAGAGGCTGTGGTGTAAACATTTTTAGCTAACCATTTGCCCGGACTTTCTTGGTCTTCTTGCAGTTAGGAAAGTTCTTGTTACAAGTTCTCACCACTGGGCTATCGGTCAAGAGACGTCTGTCACTTCTGGGATGAAGCATTCTAGAGGTTGTATGTGACCCCTCCCCACCGACTCTTCCTTGCCTGATTGAAGATATCATGTGTTCCAGAAAACAGAGCCATAAGATGGCGGACCTCCTGGACTTCCCGAGTGGTGCTGGAATGGAGCTCCTCACAAACTCACATGGGACACATGATGAGACAGAAAAATAAACTTTTCTTGTGTTGAGCCACTGCAATTTTAGGGTTGTTTGTTATTCAACATACACTAGTCTATCCTAACCAAAATGAGGGTGTATCTTATATATCTCATACCTTTTGTAGCTTTGCCCTCTTTCTCAGTATAAAAGGCTTTATTTATCTATTTTTAAAATAGTTTTCATGTAATTTCTATCTTTTATGATATTAACAGGTATTATTTTCTTTTGGTAATTTTTGCCTCATAAATCGCGTTTACTCTTTAATGTTTGTTTATTTTTGAGAGAGAGGGACAGAGCGTGAGAGGGGGAGGGACAGAGAGAGAGGGAGACACAGACTCCAAAGCAGGTTCCAGGCTCTGAGCTGTCACAACAGAGCCTGATGCGGGGCTTGAACTCACGAACCTCGAGATCGTGACCAGTGGTGAGAACTTGTAACAAGAACTTTCTTAACTGCAAGAAGACCCAGCCGAAGTCCCACGCTCAACCGACTGAGCCACCCAGGCACCCCCTTGCTTTTACTCTTGATTATCAACCTTTCTATATTAAATTTGTGTCTCTTGTAAATAACATGGCACTAGATTTGAGGACTTTCAACTTCAATTTGTACTTATTGTGAATTACTGATAAATGTGGATTTGTTTTTGCTATCCTATTACCCTGCTTTCTCTGTGCTTCTAATTTTTGTTTTCTGCTTTCTGTTGGATCAAGTTTTCTTCATTCAATTTTTTGCAGTTTTCATTCTATGCCTCTAGGGGTTATCCTTGAATTATTAATGCATATCTCAATTTTTTTCTTCCTTCACAAATTCTGCACTTCCTCTTGGGGCAGATTGTATTTCCCATGGATTGCCACAATGTTATCTCTCATTGCATCAAGACTTGGAGGCTGTTTCTTCACCATCTTGAATCTGGGAAGGGAGGCTTTATGATAACGTTGACCAATAGAATATGGCAGAAGTGACATAGGTGCCTGGAAGAGGTGTGGCTCTTACCTGTTCCAACAGCTTCTGTTCCTGGCTCTTTGAAGCTAGCCACCATGTATGAAGTGCAACTTGCCCAAGACTATTATTCTGTGAAAAGACCTGGCTGTGTGGAGAGGCCCTGGGAGGAGGTGTAGTGTACAGCCAGAGGGCAAGGTGCATCAAGGCACCAGAGAGCGAGGGAAGGAAGAGGAGGGTCTAGCCCTAGCCACTCCAACAAACGGTACATGTGACAAAGCCCCCAGCTGAGCCCTTCCTGAAGTCCAGTCCCACAAAATCCTGAGTAATATAAAATGAATGTTTTTAAGGTTGCCTCATTTTAAGAAAGTTTGTTATACAATAGACAACTGGGACATTCTCCCAGTCCATTGTTGATATTATATGGAATTTTAGTTCCAGATTTTATTTAAAACCATTTAAAAATGGGTACTTTTTAAAGACAGAAGGCTTGGGGTGCCTGGGTGGCTCAGTCGGTTGAGCCTCCAACTTTGGCTTAGGTCATGATCTCACGGTTCTTGGGTTCAAGCTCCGTGTTGGGCTCTGTGCTCCAGGCTCAGAGCCTGGAGTCTGCTTCGGATTCTGTGTCTTTCTCTCTCTCTCTGCCCCTTCCCTGCTCTCTCTCTCTCAAAAATAAACATTAAAAAAATATAAAGACAGAATCTTGCCAATTTATTTAAACTTTTTAATTTTGAGGTAATTGTAGACTCACTTGTGATTATACAGATAGATCCTGCGAATCCTTTGCCCACTTTCCCTGAATGATAACATCTTGCAAAACTATAGTACAATGTATAATCAGGAGATTGGCATTGGTACAGTCAAGATACAGAACATTTCCATCACCATTAGGATCACTTGTGCTGCCTTTTTATAGCTGCACCCACTTCTCCTGCTCTCATCTCATTAAACCCTGGAAACTACTAACCTGCTATCTATGTTTATAATTTTGTCATTTCAAGAACGTTATGAAAATGGAATCATTCCATATATAACCTGCCAGGATTGGCTTTTTCTCACTCAGTATAATTCTCTGGAGATTCATCCAGGTTGCTGTGTGTCTCAATAGTTCATTCGTTTTTGTTGCTGAGTGGTATTCCATGCTGTGCATAGTCCGCGGTTGGCTTAGCCATTCATGCATTAAAGGGCAACTGGGTTGTTCCCAGTTTTGGGCTATCATGAAAACAGCTTCTGTGAACATTTGTGTATACGTTTTTGGGTGAACTTAAGTCTTTATTTCTTTGGGATAAATGCTCGGGAATGTAATTGCCGGTTTGTATGATAGTTACGTGTTTAAGTTTTTAAGAAACCGTCCAACTGTTTTTTCAGAGCACATGTGTCATTTCACGTTCCCACCAACATCGTGCGAATGATTCAGTTTCTCTACATCCTCACCATCGTTTGTTGTGTCACTGTTGTTTTTTTGTTTTGTTCTGTTTTGTTTGTAAATTTTAGTCATTCTTATAGGTATGTAGGAGTATCCCACTATGGTTCTAATTTGTATTTCCTTAATAGTTAATGATGCTGAACGTCTTTTTATGTACTTATCTGCCATCTGTATGCCTTCTTCAGCAAAATGTCTCTTCATGTCCTTGTCCACATTTTATTGGAATGTTTGTTTTTTATTGTTGAGTTTTGAGAGTTATCTATGTAATATTTTGTCAAGGACTTTTGCATTTATACTTATCATGGATATTGGACCGTAGTTTTCTTTTCTCGTATTCTCTTTGTCTGGTTTTGGTATCCCAATAATACTGGCTAAAGAAAATGAACTGGCAGATGTTCTGTCCTGATGTTCTGTTCTGATGGGGAGGACATCGCATAGAATTGGTGTTAATTTTTCTTTAAATGTTTTGTGGAAATTTCTGTGAAATCCTCTTGGTCTAGAGATTTTTTTTGTGGAAGGGTTTTTTATTTACAAATTCAATTTTCTTAATAATACAGGGTTTTTCAAATTCTCTAGTTTGTGTTGGTTGAGAAATTGGTTCATTTCATCTTAGTTGTCAGATGAATGTATGTCCAGTTTGGTCTTCCCTTATTATTCTTTTGTCTGGAGGATCTGTAGTGATGGTCTTTGCTCATTCTTAATGTTGGTAACTTACGTCTTCTCTCTTCTTTCTTTGTCAATCTTGCTAGAGATTTGCCAATTTTATTGAGCTTTTCGAAGAACCGGGTCTTTATTTCATTGATTTTCTCTATTGTTTTTCCATTTCTAATGTCATTGATTTCTGTTCTAATTTTTATTATTTCCTTCCTTTTGCTTACTTGTGGTTCATTTGACTCTTCTTGAGGTTGTCGGCTTATTGACTTGAAACTTTTTCTCTTCTCTAACGTATGCATTTAGCACTATAAATTTATCTTGTTTTGGATTCATTGGGCTTCTTGACTCTGTGGAGCAGTGTTTTTCATCGGTTCTGAAATTTTAACTAATTTTCTCTTCAAATGCTGCTGTGGCCCTATTTCTCCTTTCACCTGCTGAGTCTTTAGGTAAGTACTTGCAGCCTTCTTTATTTTTTGTTTTTTACCTTCTCGTCTGCACCAGCAATCTCTGTCACTCCATCCTTCATTATGGATAGTTTTCTTTTCCAGTTCATTTTTTATCTGTGTCAAATCTGTTAAACCAATTTACTAAGATTTAAATTTTTGTTACTTTATTTCTTAAATCTAAAAGTTCCATTGGATCTTTTAAAAATCTGTTTTAGAGGCACCTGGGTGGCTCAGTCAGCTAAGCATCTAACTCTTGATTTTTGTCTCAGGTCATGATTTCATGGTTCGTGGGTTTGAGCTCTGCATCTGGATCTGCATTGACAGCACGGAGTTTGCTGGGGATTCTCTCTCTCTCTCCCTCTCTCTCTGCGCCTCACCTGCTTGCACATGTGCTCTCTCTCTCAAAATAAACAAATAAAACATTTAAAAAAATCTGTTTTATACTTTAAACTATAAAACTCTGGCTCTCTTGATAATTTCTTTTTCTTCATATGTAAACATAGTAAATTTATACAATCCCAAGATTTGAAGTCTTTGTAAAACTATGACAGTCTATAGACTGTAGTCTATATTTCTGTAGTCCATAATTTCCCATGGATATCACTTATGGCATCTACTTCCTTTATGTATCTGGTTATCTTTGACTTAACCTTGAATTTGAAAAGTTTACTGGATGAATGATCTGAGGCCTAATAGATATTTGGCTTTTGCCAGAAAGACTTTGCATTGGATTCCAGGTGCTTGGAGTACTACCAGTTTAAGACAACTGCAAACCAAACTCACCACTTGAAACTTCCTGGGGTGCCTGGGTGGCTCAGTTAAGTGTCCGACTTCAGCTCAGGTCATGATCTCACGGTTTGGGAGTTTGAGCTCCACATCAGGCTCTACACTGGTGGTGTGGAGCCTGCTTGGGATTCTCTCTTTCTCCTTCTCTCTCTGTCTCTGCCCCGTCCCCACTTGTTCTCTCTCTCTCTCAAAATAAATAAATAAACTAAAAAAAAAAAAGACTTGAAACTTCTTAAAAAATAAAGGAGATGCAGGAGATCTTAACTGGGCTGCAATTTTGTGGTGGGACTGGTATGTATGAGGGTACAGTCCTTTGTAGGCTAGAATATTATGGGGTAAATCTCCTGTTAGACTTCTTATTTCATGTGGTCTCTGGGCTTTGACTTCTTTCTCTCTTCTGAAGGCCAGAAAAACAAAAATCCAAAATTTTTAGGGGGGATAACTACTCTCAGAGTGAAAGAGGCTTCTGTCTTTATTTGCACCTCTGGGTTCCTGATTTCTCTTCATTGTAAGTCCAGTAAGTCCTTACTATCATATCAGTTCTTTGATTCTTTTAAGATTATATGTATATATTACATTTTATCCTATTAAAAAATAAGATTTTATCAGGAGCACTGATCTGAATAACTTAACTCAGCACTCAGAAAACAGGATGGATGGGCTTTGTTAAGAGAGTAAATGTCGTAGAACTTACACATTTTGGGGAAAGGTACTCCCTTTTATTGTTTGTCTCTCTGGCTTTACTTCTTCTGAGGTCAGCTGGAATGGGTTTTCATTTCATCGGAAGTAGTAATTTCCGAAATCCAAGTGTTTTTCTGAGACTGTTGTGTGTGTGGCATGGGATAAATGAATAATTAATAGATACTGTCATTCTATCTTCTGTGTGTCCTTGAGATTCAGAATTCTCATCAGAGAATTAAGGAGATGCATACATATGTAATAGAAAAGTAATTAATTAAAAAACCTTATGGTACCCAACTTGAATCAGAAGTATCAATATAAAGTCATAAGGTATTTTTTCCTTTCTTCTTCTTCTTCTTCTTCTTCTTCTTCTTCTTCTTCTTCTTCTTCTTCTTCTTCTTCGTCTTCTTCTTCTTCATGTATATATCATCTAAGAGGCATGAAAACAACAACCAAGCCAGTAGCAGTGAGCCCCGCTAGTACCCAGATTGTTTCTTGACATGTCATTTCTTAGAGATAGGCTGATTCCATGTTTGGGTAGAAAGTATACATGATGATTCTGGAACATTGTTAAATCAGATAGCGAGGAAGCTTTCAAAGACTAGTGATATCATGGAAAGAAGGACTTAGAAACCAACTCAAAGAACAATTTGAGCTTCCCAGAGCAAAGTCTAAGTGAATCCTCTCACATGTATTCTAACTGGTCAAGCCCAGCTTCATACAGTCTTACACTGGTAAGTGTACTTACACTGGTAAGTACAAGTGTAAGACTACACTTGTAGTCAGTATAGATTTCTCTCTCCCTAGGACCTTGCCCTGCTAAAGGGAAGGCTGACCTGAGTCAGCAGCTGAGTTTTCCAGGTTCCTTGGTTTAATAATAGTCTCTGCCTAACCTGAATCAGTACACAGAGGTGCTAACCTGCTCTCTGTCAGCACAGGCATCCTGGGAGATACTTCTCTAGTAAATATGTCCTTCTTGTAACCTGTCTCATAGCTGTCAAAATTTTTGTTTGATGTCATGTTACCTCTTATTCTTTTCTATAGTTTTCCCCCACATACTTTGTAGCTAACATTTAAGTGCTTTCTTTGCTACATTATCTTCCCTAACTTTCCCAAACAGCCTCATATATAATACCCACATATTACTAGGTCTAGTTCCTGAGTGAAATATTTTTTATTTTTGGATGAAAAAAAATTCAAGTTAGGAATAAGCTGGACAGCTGGCAAGAACCTAGTTGTTCCTTCAATCATTTACTCTACAAATACATATTGAAAACCTACTCAAGCCAGGTTCTATGCTAGGCACTGGAATACATGGGGAATAAAAACATGAGCCCTAATCTCAAGGAGCTTGCAGTCTAGACAGAAGACTCAACCTCAATTTAATAATCACATGAGTGAATTATTAATGTTAATTGTTGTTTAGTGCTATGTTTAGCATATGGAGCAGACCTATCATTAGAGCTATGGAGGCAAAGTACAAGGAGCTATGCAAGCATTTAACAGGGCTGTCTAGCCAAGGGATGAGAGAAGGTTTCTGCAAGGGAAAGCTTTTGAGCTGAGATCCCAAGGATGAATAGACAGTAACCAGAAGGAGGGGAGAGGGGCTGGAGCACATGGAATGAGTGCAAGAGTGATCTAAATAATTCTAGAGATGTTCTCATGGGCTAGATCAATAAGACTTAGATCATGTTAAGAATTTTGTACTATACACAGACTTAATAGAAATGGGAGGGTATTCAAGGATTTTAATTGGGTCACTGTGTGTGTGTGTGTGTGTAGGCCGCTCTTGCTGCTGTGTTTAAATCAAGAATTAAGTGTACAAGCTATCTTGTGAAATGCTATGTGGAACAATACATTTGTGGTCAATCAATGAGTAGATGATACTCTAAGAACATTCCTCTCACATTACAGGAAAACATGTCTAGTCTAGGATAAAGCATTTCTAGTTTTGTCATTTCTCTCCTGCTTTTCTTTGAGGGATATATGGTTTCAGTAATACGTAGCCTGAGGGCTCTATTTTCTGGTAAAGTCTATATTCTCTTCTTCTCTGGGAAACATCTACCCCAACCATGTTGGTTTCTATTGCCTAATCCCCCTTTCCCGTTGTTTCTGAATGCTCACTGTTTCTGCTTAATGTTTCTGAGAAGATTTCTGAATGCTTACTCTTTCTCAAAGTTACCCCACAAACTCTTGAGCGTGAAATCCACACACCTCTAGTCTCCAGTGCCAGGGTGTCTTCTCCATTTGATGGGCATCAGAGCCCCCTACTGGGAGAAACAGCTCAACCACATAAATACCAACACAAAGGGCCAGAGTCCTGTAACTGGTGCATTTGTGTGGTGGGTGGTTTACTCAACCAATGTTAAATGCAATGCTGCGCCAGCTAGAAAATCTACTTGTCACCTTTGCAATACCTCTGACATAAAATTACAAATAATTAGCTTCTCATCTGCAACATTTTCCAATTACTCTGGATTGAAGACTCATCATAACAATGAGTGCATATCACAAATTTAGTCTCAAAAAAATCTGGAATTGATGTTAAGAAATAATTCAGTCCAGTCTTCTGCTTCAAGGAAAAGAACATCTAACATCTTCAGGATGCTGAGTTCTTTGTTCCATTCCTAAAATTTCCCAGGAAGGATACTCCACAATATCATCAAAAACCAAATTCTATGTTTTTTAGTAATCCAATGGTTTTGTACATTTGATAAAAATATCTTTTATAATTTTATTTTACTTTATTTTTTTAATGTTTATTTATTTATTTTGAGAGAGAGAGAGCGAGCAAGTGGGGAAGGGGTAGAGAGAGAAGGAGAGAGAGAATCCCTAGTAGACTCCACACTGTCAACGTAGAGCCCAACACAGGGCTTGATCTCACAAACGGTGACATCATGACCTGAGGTGACATCATGACCTGAGCTAAAATCAAGAGTCAGACGCTTAACCAACTGAGCCACCCAGGTGCCCCAATAAAAATATCTTTAAAAACAAATTTATTTTAGAATAGTTTTATACTTACAGAAAAGTTACAAAGATAGTATAGAGAGTTCCTGTATGTCCCTCACTTAGTTTTCCCTATTGTTAACATCTGACATTACCATGGTTCACTTGCCACAACTAAGGAGTCAACATTGGTATATTACTATGAACTAACCTCCAGCCTTTATTTGGATTTCACTAGTTTTCTCTGAACATCTTTTTTCTGATCCAGGATCCCATCCTGGATATTTTTTTTATTTTTTAAATTTTTTTTTTCAACATTTATTTATTTTTGGGACAGAGAGAGACAGAGCATGAACGGAGGAGGGGCAGAGAGAGAGGGAGACACAGAATCGGAAACAGGCTCCAGGCTCTGAGCCATCAGCCCAGAGCCTGAGGTGGGGCTCGAACTCACGGAGCGCGAGATCGTGACCTGGCTGAAGTCGGACGCTTAACCGACTGCGCCACCCAGGCGCCCCACTGGATACCATGTTATATTTCACTGTCATGTCTTCCTAGGCTCCTCTGCTCTCTGACAGTGTCTGTGACTATGTTTTGGTTGATCTTGATGGTTTTGAGGAGTACTGGTCATATGTTTAGTAGAATGCTCCTCCATATGGATTTGTCTGATGTTTTTCTCATGGTTACACTGGGGTCATCAGTTTTGGAGAGAAAGACAGCAGAGGTAAAGTACACTCCCATCACGTCATATCTAGGAACACACTATCAACATGATTCATTGCTGAAGAGGTTAGCTTTGATTGCCAGGAGGAGATGGTGTTTGTTGGGTTTCTCCACTGCAAAGTTACTTTTACTTGTTGTTTTTATTTAAAAAATGTTTATTATTGACAGAAAGAGAGGGTGAGAGTGCGTGCAAAAGCGGGGCAGAGAGAGGGGGAGACAGAGGATCCAAAGCAGGCTCTGCACTGACAGCAGAGAGCCCCAACTGGGGCTCAAATTCACAAACCACGAGATCGTGACCTGAGCCCAAGTTAGCGCTTAACTGATTGAGCCACCCAGGTGCCCCTACTTTTTATGGTTTAATTTAAATTTCTTTCCTTTTATTTTATAGAGAAACTTGTGGGCTTTCCTTTCAGAAGAGGGAAGGCAGTGTAAGCTGGTGACGAAGGACATCTTTTAGGAACCAGAGAGGTCTAGATTTGTGAGCAGTTTTGCTGCTCTGTGTGATCCTGGGCAAGTTATTTCCTAAGGTTTACTGTCAGAATTTGTAAGATGGGATAACAGTATTTTCCTCAACTGTTACGCCAAGGGTCAAACAACACCGTGCACATAAAGAAAGCCCTTACTGGCCACCCGATGAACCAACATGCAGCTAACTCTCATACTCAAACGCTTGCTATTATTGCTAACGTTAATATGATAGCCATGATCATAAGCACTATGTATTTACTTCAAAGTCACTGCTGAGTTTATTCTTCAGTCGGTAGCAGCATTCCTCAGCATGCAATTCATTCCATTAATATGCCGGCCTGGGCTTGGGGCCTTTGGGCTAAATGGCTGAGCCTGGCTGGTTCATTCAGTCATGGGTTTAACAATGTTCGCTGAGCTCCTCCTAGATTCTGAGGATACAGTGTTGAATCCACACACAGAGTGTGGCTGTAGCCCAGCCAGTCGGGTGGCGAATGTTCAGAGAGAGGGACATGGGAGCTGTGTGTGGGGTTAGGTCAGGTGAGACCATGAGGGTTAAGTGTGAGGACAGCCTTGATCGCTCACTCCTTCCTTAGCTGCAAGTCAGATAGTCTTGAGCAAGAAAGCATTTTATTTATGGACAAAATTCACTCTCTTTCAAGTCCATCACCATAGGATCAGAATAGCCCACCCAGACTAATGACTTCACCAGGTCTCCCCTTCCCACCTTGTTCTGTGCTTGAAGTGACTAGAAAGTTGTTTTCAAACTTAGGATATATTAGTGTCAGCTGAGGGACTCCTTACACACGTATTTTACATCCTGTTAATCATATTTCCCATATTGTTCATCTGAGTCTGAGTTCACAGACTCATGTATTTGGAGATTTTTTTTATTGTGAAGGTATATTCTTTTGGAAGTTGTCTTTTAAGAAGGTCTTGAGACCTGGGTTCAGAGTATTCCTCCAGGGAGGATATGAGTTTATGAGTGTAATTCCACCAAACACTTAGTGTAACTATCAATTTGGGGCCACTTTAAAGTATATCTGTACCTTAGGTATTCGGGTCACACTGGTGGTTGGATTTGGGTCCAAGAGCTCGTGAGAAGGCTTGTTTGTAGTTAGGGCATCTGGGACTGAGAAGTGGGACCAGGGAAGGGAGACCGTATCCTTTCTGTACTTTATCTAGAACCAATGTCACCACTTACAAACATCTGTACCAACTCCTTCTAGAAGGTAATTTTCTTTGATAGTTTATTTACTAAGGTTTTCCTAGTTTATCTGCCACTGTGGGTCTCTGATTCTAACCCTGGACTTTGTCCCTATTGCAGGAGTAGCACAAATCCTTCCTATGGTCTGTTATTTTTTTGTATGGCCTTTGAGCTAAGGATAGTTTTTACATTTTTAAAGAGTTAAGAAACAACAATGAAGGAAAGGTACAGAAATTACATGTGACCCACAAAGCCTAAAATATTATCTGGCCCTTTACAGAAAAAAAAGTGTGGATCCCTAGACCATCAGGAATCAGCATATGCACTCAGAGCAAACTCCATTTCTGATGTTCATTTTCCCCTTGGGTAGAACTTTCTTGTAGTCTCTAGTTTCCAAAAGTCTCTCTCACTTTACCACCAGCTTAGTTATTCATCTTAAAGGAAATTTCTAATATTTGATATCCATATTTTTAACATTTATTTATTTATTTTGAGAGAGAGAGTGAGAGAGCGAGCAAGCACGTGGGCAGGGGAGGGACAGAGAGAGAGGGAGAGAAAATCCCAAGCAGGCTCCATGCTGTCAGCACAGAGCCCAACACAGTGCTCGAACTCACGAGCTGTGAGATCATGACCTGAGCTGAAAACAAGAGTCAGAAACTTAACACCCTGAGCCATCCAAGTGTCCTGATCTCCATATTTTTTTAAAAAAATTTTTTAATGTTTTTAATTTATTTTTGAGACAGAGAGAGACAGAGCATGAACGGGGGAGGGGCAGAGAGAGAGGGAGACACAGAATTGGAAGCAGGTTTCAGGCTCTGAGCCATCAGCCCAGAGCCCGACGCGGGGCTCGAACTCACAGACCGTGAGATCGTGGCCTGAGCCGAAGTCGGACGCTTAACCGACTGAGCCACCCAGGCGCCCCTGATCTCCATATTTTTAAGTGTTCTGTAGTTTAGGGGGTTTTGTGGACATCTATTTCCCCATTATATGAAAAAGAAGTCCTATACATCTGTCATTTACTTCCTGTCAAGCAAGTCTGAGAGCCATAGCAGGGGCTAGGACAAGGGCAGGCTGTTGTCTGAAAGCACAAAATAATAATTTTTTTTTTTTTTTGAAGGAGTGAGTCTAGAAAGTAATAACTCACATTGGTATCTTTAGGCAGTGAGCTTTCTTGCACAGCTAAGGTTAGACAGCAATCACTGGGGACCCACCTTGTGCGTGGTGGTTTTTGCACATGTGGGTGAGCGTGGGGGTGTGCACGGGTCCCTGCACATGTTACCCCCGTGGTTGCGTCCATCCGATTTTGTCTCCAGATTAGAATTGTTTTGGATCAGGGAGATTTCCTGACTATAATAATCATCTTCCTGTCAATATACTAAAGTCCAACTTTCAGCTCTTGCTTTTCATTCCTGAGATTTTTGAGCAGTCTGGAGATGCCTACCCATTTATGGAAGGAACATGGTGCGGCCCAGAGAACTCTAGCAAAAGGGTCAGGAACCTTAAGTTCTAGCCCTCACTCTGTTCCTCATCAACATTCTGCCTTGTCTCCTCCTTGTTTCAAACTAAAGGAATAAAAAAGAGGGGAAGAGAAAGTGAGGAGGCAAATGGACCACTTTCAATCTGCCCGTCGTAAAGGGAGGGCTGTGTCTTCTCAGACATCAGCCCAGGCCCAGCGTGATGGGATCTTATTCTCAGGTCTACCTCTATTGTGTTCTCACATTCTGTTAATTGGCTGCTCTGCTCTCACATGTATTTATAGATATTGATGCCATTTCTAAAGCTCCGAATTATGTGGGTGATTTTATTTAGAGGTCTGAGACCGTTGGCTCCCACTAGATCTATAACATCAATGACAGCTGTGTTGTGTATACAGCTCTATAGCAACCAAAAGCAGCTGCCTGCCCATGAAAGCTGCCTCTGGCTTCTCCCCTGACTATTCAGTAAATGATCCTTAAGAAAAAGAAGTCAGGAACATTAGGGGGAGTCAGGAAGGGGGTGCTTAGGTTAAGGGGGCCATGACTATGATCAGACCTTCTGGATGTTCCCACAGGGAGAGGATGGGAATGTTTTCCACAACAAAAAGTTCTGAGAGCCTTGGGGAGTTGAATTTTTACCTCCCTGTGTGCCAGCCACCAGGCTCCCATCGGTTGGAGACTCAGGGAGGCAGCCGCCCTGTGCAAGGTGCTGTGACCGCAAATCAATGAAGGGACATCTGCTCACGGTAAGTAGAGGGCCCCCTGGCCTTTGGTGGCATCACTGCCCCTTACTCTCACAGCCACGAATAATGAATCACAGTGAGCCCTGAGGGAGCTTACACCAAGGAGTGTGTTGGAATAAGAGGCAGACTAATTTTCTGTTCTTGGGTCACTAAGGATCATGGAACAATTGTTCTAAATGTCTCATAAATACGAAACCTCTCTCAGTCCCCTGAGTCTCCCATCGGTGGATCCTCACGCTCTTCTGTGTATAGTAAGTATCCCAGAGTAAAACTAATTCACATTCTTCCCCACCATCTTTGTCCCCCAATCCCGTGCAATGTATGGCTCAACCACGGCAGGGAGACGAGAAGAGACACCAACACTGGCTTAGAAGGAATTATGAGACCTATATGAGAACTAAACACGTTTTTGTACTTTTAAATAGCAGCTTAGCTCCACATACCCCAAATGTAGGCGTTCATAGACTTAAGAATCGGGGGGCAAAGCTGGCCTTACTTACTGGCTTATTACAAAGCCCTGATGAGTTTTACATTTTCCATTCTTCAAGGGACAGATGTGCTGCATGACTTCCCTAGACAAACGCCCACAAAGTGGAGCGTCTCTGTTTCTCCAGGAAAAGTGACAGTAAGCCCCGTAGTCACCCAGGGCTCCCTGACACACGTGTGGCTCTAGAGCAGTGCCTGGCAGCCTGTTTGCCTGGACAGCTCCACTCCGGTGAAGTGGGCACCAGGCTGTCAGGGCAACCTTCCCCTGAGAGCTGGAACAGGGGCAGGAGAGGCAATGGTCTGTGGGGTATACGAGATAGAGAGGCGGGAAACAGCTCTAGCAGCTTTTTAAAAAAAAATTTTTTTTAAATGTTTATTTTTGAGACAGTGCAAGAGACAGAGTGCAAGCAGCCGAAGGGGCAGACAGAGGGAGACACAGAATCTGAAACAGGCTCCAGGCTCCGAGCTGTCAGCCCAGAGCCTGACACGGGGCTTGAACTCACAAACCATGAGATCATGACCTGAGCCGAAGTCAGACGCTTAACTGACTGAGCCACTCAGGCGCCCCGCTTGTTTTCTAGTTTGAACACCAACATGTTCCATATTAGGTGGTCTTATCTTGTGCAGTTTTGAAAACTAGGACCTTTGAAAAAGAGGACTGTCATCTATCAGCTTCACGAAAAGCTGAATTAAATGGGTAACTCAATAAAAGCCTTCTAGAAAGTTTTTAATAGCTTTTAATGTACTGTATGAAGCCTTATTCCAACTGAGTTGAACTTGGGACTATGTGGTATTTTCTAACGGATCCCAGGATATGTCCCACAGAACACATTTCTCCATGTGGGAAACCCTGGTCTGGCAGGAGTGTGGAAGCTGGAGAGATGGTTTCTAGATCCTGGGTAATAGCTCCCATCCCCCCCTCTGCCATGTGACACACACAGATGTCAGCTTCATTACCGACAATAGGTGTCTGGGAAGATTTAAAGTGCAATAACCAAAGCATAGAGTTTAAAATGACTTCTAATATGGCACAATCATTACTGTCACTAACAACCCCCTCAGAATATCTTCCTACCTACAAATTTGCTCTAGGAGTGGCCCCTAGAGCAAAGCCTCCAAGGCATTAATATTTCCTGGCTACGGACACAGCAGTTGGCCATTTGGGTAGGAAATAGCTCCAGAAGGCCACACCACTCCCTTAATACAGTTTGACATTTGCCAGCAGATTCTGGCAGATTCATCTGGACCACCATGTATATGATCTACAGACTGGCCAGAAAGACCTCACGGGGAAGCAGAGTAAACTTCTATCTGTGACATCGTTCATTTTATAGTAAAAGCACACAGACTAATGTTCAGGAGGAAAAAAATAAATCCGTTGAATCTGTTTCTTGCTAGCAGGGAAATCCTAGATCTGCTGGAATCCACGGCTCCCGGGGGGGGGGGGGGCACCCGGCCAGGTGGAGGGCTTCAGTGATTGGCTGAACTGCACTGGGCATGTCTGACCCTGGCTGCTCCTTCAAGCGGTGCCTCAGCAATCTTGGATGGGCCAGAGGTTCAAAGGGACACCACGGAGCCTGGCAGTTTTGGGTAGGTGGTAACAGCAAAGAGGGGTGCCTCTCCTTTTTTACCTTCTGTTCTTACCTCCTCAGGTTGGCAGCTCTCACATTTTTTCTTTCTTTTAAAAAAAGATTTTTTTAATGTTTATTTATTTTTGAGACAGAGAGAGACAGAGCATGAACGGGGGAGGGTCAGAGAGAGAGGGAGACACAGAATCGGAAACAGGCTCCAGGCTCTGAGCTGTCAGCACAGAGCCCAACGCGGGGCTCGAACTCATGGACCGTGAGATCATGACCTGAGCTGAAGTCGGACGCTTAACCGACTGAGCCACCCAGGCGCCCCTCACATTTTTTTTATTTCTTTAGCATTCCCTTGCTAATTCAAAGGAAGGGCTGTTAAAAATTCCTTAGAGAAGTATAAGTAAGGATAAAAAACGATCTGGCCACCCCGGCCCATTGCGTGGTCCCCTGCTATAACCCCGCTTGGGATAAGCCGCCAGAGACGGCTCAGACAATAATGTTCGGTTCCTCTGAACACACTTCAGGCTCACTAAGCAGCCATTCTTCTGAACTGATCAAAATCTTTCAATCACTTCACTTAGAGGAATAGAGCTAAGAAGAAGTCTGGTGTCCAGCACCCGGGAGAAATAAAAAAGTCATTAAAATGTCACTTTATATGTTTTGAAAACACAATCATGATTTAATGTTGAATGTCAATTTTTAAAATCCGTAGTGCCACCTCTGGAACTCAAGACGACGCAACGTGGTTAGGAAATAGGCATGACACAGACACAAGCATCTGGTTCCATTTTATTAAAAAACAAAACCAAACAAAATTTTGCAGTGAAATTTCCTGGAATTCACAATCCTTTTCAAATCTTTATAATTGTGGGGTTTTTTTCACCAGTACATAAGAACACAATTGCACGTATTTACATGATAGTTTTCTATATAACAAAAATAGCTGTGTTGTACGATTGTTTTCAACTATCGTCCTTAATATTTCATCACTAGCCCAGTATGAGACAAACTGTTTATGCTCTCCAAACACATAGATAATAGAATAAAGCAAAATAAAAGTCCGTGTCTCCCAACAGAAGACAAATCCCTTTAAAGACAGTTTTTAAAACTTATGTATTTCAAGAGAGATATAAAGTGCTCTGGAAGGAGTAAGGTGGGTGCCTGAGGTGGGAAAGAAGGAAAGAGAAAGAGATTGACATCACTCTCCTCCCCCACCCCCAACCCCTCCCCCCCACCCGCCCCAAACAAATGATACCTACCGCCTTAACTAATCACTAAAATATACCTGTGACTTTATACAGAAGACGATGTTTGCGTAAAAGGGCTACATGATCCACTATTAAATTTCTCGGCAACTAAGAGCTAACCAAAATCCAAATTAAAAGTAACCCATGCAAATGACATCAGGAATAGTTTCTGTGATTTTTGAGTCATGTGGCAAATAAATCCAGGAAACTGTCCCATGATCTGACAATGGAGGATGGGAGATAGCATGAAGGCACCACCACCTGTGTGGTCCAGCCAGAAAGACCTCATGGGGAAGCAAAGTAAAACTCTATCTGGGACATCATTCATTTTATAGTAAAAGCACACAAGTGCATGTGTACGGAGGAAAAATGAATCCATTGGATTTTTTTCTTGCCAGCAGGATGATACTAGACATTGGTGGTGCCATTTCTGAATATTTCATAATGGTAAATTCATTCTTTGAGGCAGATTTTTTTTTCAGTGAAAATAATAATGTGTTCTATACAAAGGGGTTAAAAGAAGTTGGGCGTTTTTCTTTTCACATTATTGAAATGGCAATTGCTGGGCATGGTCTGTAGTCTATAAAATTGGGTATCACATACATACCGCTTGGGAGGCTCCCCTGGAAACTAGAATAATCATCCTCCCAGCTCATGAATATCGTAAAGAACAATTCCCATTATTTTTCAGGAAATGAGTGGAATGTAACTTTTCACAAGTACAAAATTACTTCGTTTTCTAAATATAAGGGACATCCCACTATAAAAATAACAGTCCCTCCCTCCCCTCCCCTCCCCCCTACATCTCTTTCTAATTATAAAATGGTACAACCATTTCAGATTACTAATGTGAAAGCAGGAAGTAAATATATTATTATGTACATGTACAAAACACATCAGTATTTCACACCATTTACATTCATATGAAAGAAGTCTGTTTATTGATCTTCCTTTGTGATTTGACAAGAACAGAGTTGAAATAAGTTACAAAACCATCAGGCCCTTGCCTTAGAAGTCTGCACAAACATTCCAGCCAGAGGCATCTTCTTTGCAAACAGAGCTAACAATATGCTTCCACGCTTTGCAAAAGAAAGGGCTGCGGATGGTATCTTCTGTGGGGTTCTCCTTCAACTTTTCCAAGCTTGTGACATTCCTTCCTCTTTTGATAAATGTGGACCAAATTCTCAACTATTGAGGAGACTGTATGATGAAAGGCAAATACCTAGTTGTCGAGGAAATGGTGACCCTAGTCAAATTAGTTGGCTGAAAGAATAACGGCAATTATTCCAGCAGAGGGCACCCTGCCCCCTTGCAATAACATCCTACTGATGCCAACATACACCCAGGCTGCAAAGTCCTTTCGCTGACAGTCCTTCAACTGCTTGACTATCTATTCGTACAGGCGATAGTTTGGTATTTCCTTCAAAAGCGCGGGATACACTAATTAAGAAACTCTCCTACATGAAAATTCTTTGGCTATTTAAAATCTTCACATTCTCAAACAGAATATTCCGAGTTCCATAAAGCGCTAGTTTTGTCTAAAACTTTTTGAGGGAAAAGGGGACTAAACACCAGACTTTAAAGATGGTGTGGTACTAAGGCCACGATACGCTTTTTAGATTTCTGGATTTAGTAAGGTCAATCACCAGCCTGCAAGACAGAACCCCTTAAGGTTTCACAGTTCCGTCTGACTAGGCAACCCACCTTTGCTCTTCCTTATGAGAACGTTAGGAGAAAATTAAAGTAGTCAATGGAAGAACATGTGTCCATTTGGATGGTGATTGGTCTTTGGTTTACACAGCACACATGGTCCCCACATTTTCCCTGCTTCTCCAAGCCCTTCAATTCAGTAAGGATGACAAGACCACAGACATTCTGCCAAGCAGTGATTCTGGGTGACTTAAGGTGAGCTACCTTCTTTACAGAAGTTCTCTCTTGCTCTGTTCAGACCTGTGGACCTCTTGAGAGATTATATTCCTGCCTGATCATTATCAACACATATTTATCAGGTAGCCATTGAGCGAATGGCTCTGCAGTAAGTGCAAAGCATCAATCGTAGCATAAGGGTGAAAAGGTCTTTGATCACCGAGATTCCTAAAAAAGCCACTTGATTGAGGCATAGTTCACAGGGTGATAAAGAGAGATGTGAGTGATGTCATCGGATTTTTTGCAGAACAACCAAGTTTTGCAAGTAAAGGGCTTGATAATTAAGGATATGTATCTAGGATCTGGAATCTAGGATCTTTAGTTTTGGGATAATTTAGTGCCATCAAAAGGGTCAAAGTGGAAGTGAGGCTACCAACCTGTGGGTCTTTACAAATTACTGTTCCTGTTACAAAGGGCCTGGGGTTGTGAGATGGGGAGACAAGCAGGCAAAGAGAAGAGGTAAGTGATGCTGAGAAACTCATTCCTGCTTCTCACAATTTATTTTTCAGGCAATCCCAACCTTCTTTGCAACCATGAGTGTTTAACTCGTGAGTGTTAAACTCCTTAAAATACACACACACACACACACACACACACACACACACCCCAAAACACCAGGTCAGCTCTAAACCTAGGGGATGAGCATGTACTTGGGAAGAGCACCCATGTTCATATCCTGCCACCCTCTTTCTCACTTTCTGCAGGCTAGTATTCCCACCTCCTTTTAAGTACCATCAATGACACGTCTGTGACACAGAGCACTGCACAAGGAACTTTTGTCCCTCACCTTGGGAGAATGGCCTCTTTGTCTCTTTTTCAGTCTTAAGGAAGAAGTGGCCTCTCAGATCACTTACGAAGAGGAAGTTCTTGTGCTAAGAAGCTGAATTAAGAAGCATGACTGGACATCAGATACAGCACGGCCCATACATTTTTCTAAGATGTCCAAATCTTGGGGGCCTGTGGTGAACTAGGAAGGTCACAAATGCTGAAGGTAGAAGATGGTAGATCTAGGCAGCATTCTGGAATTGTGACTTTGCCATTATTTGCCTAGGAGACCTTTCTGGCAAGGAAGCCTGAAAAAAAAGGCAACAGCTATAGGTGGCCTGCAATTAAATTAATGATAAGGGAAGTGAAAACATGGCTAACTCCATTATGGAGGAAGTTAATTTGCCTTTATAGTAAACTGGTTTTCCTCATCAGAAGTGCAAATATAGACATTGCCACACAATAAAAAGAAGAAAAACACCAACAACAGTAACAACAGTAATCACAATAATGATGACTGTATAGATAGATCCAAAGCCACCGAGGTTTTTGTCCTGAAAGATGGGAACAGAATGCATGTAGGTGTGTATACAAGAAAGAGGCAGTCAGAGAAAGCCAGAGATAGATATAGATACAAACACACACACACACACACACACACACACACACACACACACACACACACACAAAAGAGAAATCTAAGTGAGAACATACAAAAAAATGTTACTGGAAGTTGCCTCAAGGGCCCTAGTACCACAGAGGGCTGGGTCCTCGCTCTAAAGAGGATGTGACTCTGTATCTCAGGTTTTTGGAAAGAGTTTTGATTTAATGAGATTTGTTTGTTTGCAGTCAAGGTGATGGATTCAACAGATAACTAGATGCTTTTTGTTTTTTATGCTCTGCAAGAATTTTCATCTAAACATAACTCATAAATAAGAAAGAATCTTATATTAGGCTCTCTGTCACCATTTTTTGGTTCTGAAGACAGGTCGGCTGCAAGAATGCCTGTATTGACTAAAGTAGCTACTGGGCACTGAACCCAGACACGTGAACATTCAGAATGAGGGAAATGCTGAAAACAACACAATACAAACAGAAAAACCTCTCTGGACAGAGATTTGCCTCCATGGTTACCATCGTGACTAGGTGATGTCAGAATAGGTAGGTAAGTCTTGCAACTAATCATATATATATTTTTAAAGATTTTGTTTTTAAGTAATTTCTACACCCAGCGTGGGGCTCGAACTCACAACCCCGAGATCAAGAGTTGCATGCTCTACGGACTGAGCCAGCCAGGTGCCCCTCCACTATTCACTTTCTGCCTTCTCCCAACTCCCCGTCTTCCTGCCTCGGTGACAGAATTAATATTTCAGGGGTGACCAAGCCCCAGAGACTAAATCAATGTTCGGATGCTGTATTCATGATCAGGGCTCAGTTCTTCTCAAAGGGCTCCGCCACACAGAAGAGGCAAGTCCTAGAGGTCAGTTTTTCTGAGGGAATGGAAATGCTTCTTTTCTTGCCCACGGCCTTGGGGTGAGAGAGGACGCTGACTTCTGAGTTGAGAGCTGGCAGTTGTAAGCTTTCATGATTCACCCAATAGGGCTGGGTGGTCACAACCCCAAAGACTTCTTCTCAATAAGGCCACTCAGAGTCTATGAAACTTCCCACCTGCCCGCCCCCAAGTCCCCAGGGGGGCACTGGCACTGGGAAAAGACCTTCTGCCAATCAGGAGGCAGGAGAATGAGGGGGCTGAGGTGAAGCTGGAGGACTAGAGTCTGGAATTCTTCTCCGCTCCCGAGTGTCGCCTACCCGTCTGAGGGTTTGTCGTAGAAGTGAGAGAGACAATTTTGTTGCAGCACCAAATCCACATGGTTTGTGTCACTTAAAAAAAAAAAACCCAAAAAACAACAACAAAAACGACTGGTCAGAGGAGTCACAGTGACAGTAATGGACATCAATGTGTGGTTAGAAAGGTCAAGCAGGAATTTCAAAAAGAGTGGCTTGAATATTTATGGATCACAAAACAAACAGATCTTTGGGCCTCTCATTAGGCAACTTGGGTGGAGTCTAGTTCTCTCTGGAGGTAATTAGGTTTTAACTTCTCTTCTTTGTGAGGGTCAGGGAATCTTGTGAGAATCCTGGAGCAGCTCTGCTCCGGACCACGGGCCAACTGTGGCTATTGGGACAGAGCTGGAGACGTGGCCAGTCCAAGGGGAGGCGTGCTTTGAGTGTAAAGCACAAAATGCATTTAGAGGACTTAGTACCCAAAAGAATGTAAGGTATTTCATTAATACTTTTTACACGTTGGAACAAAAAGATTATATTACTAAAACGATTTTGACCTGTTCCTTTGTACTTTTTCAAACGTAGCCGGTAGAAAATGTAAAGTCTACATATGTGACTTGCATTATATTTCTATTGGAGAGCGCTGGTCTGGACACTTGCTACAGAAAAATGCACATCTCTAAATACGCATAAAGTCTGCATATACTTCTAGAGGGCTCCCAGCTCAGAATTTCCTCTGCAGGGGAGGTGGTGAAGAAGCTATGGAAGGTTTTCATTTCTTTTAAACCCTTCTACGCCGGTTAAAAAAAAAATTTTTTTTTTTAGACTACCAAAGCCACATGAAAATCCTCCAGAAACAAACCTTTGGTAAATGGAGAGCCTCCTAGGCTCAGGGATTTTGCAGCAGAACCTCCTTGGGGTAAAGTCACGAACCTCACGTTATCTACGCAGCATTCTATAGGGGCTGCTGCAGCCACAGCATACATATGCAACCAATTCCTGATTCCTGATTTACCCAGTCATTGGCAGGAAGAGACAACACTCCTTGCTGGGAGAACTATGCAATCCAAGAGGCATTTTCTCTCCTGGGCATGGAATACAATGTAGATCGTTCCTTTGCTGTTGAATTATCCCTCTAATTCCACTTAAGTTAATACCAAAATGTGTTTCAGGCCGAGCTGAATGGAGGAGGATACACGATGCAGCTCTAGCTGGCCAAGAAAAAGCAACACTTTGAGATGAAGAATTCCATACCGAGAACTAGGATTTGAAGGTATCCAGAGATGACAAACTCTGTGACTAACAGCAGCTTTAACATAAGGCAAACCAAAACCACTCCTTGGACTTAAAACTTCAATCATTTAGCTATTCATTCTCAGCAATGCAGGAATGCTGAGTCCCAAAAGCCATTAGGGCAGGTTACCTGTCAAGTCAGTGCCTCCCTAACCTGAACGAAGTCAGCTATCTGTCATGGCCATCTCAAAAAACCAGATCCCCCTGGCAAAAAGCTCATTAGTGCTCTAAAGGCCAGAAGGAGCCTTGGGCATCACCGTGTTAAACTCCTTCATTTCACAGATGGAAAAGATGAGGCCCAATAAGCAGGTGGCTCATCTAGGACTCTTGACGGTCCATTCAGTGCTGTCTTCGTCCTCCCTGCCTGCCTTCGCACACGGACACCAGATTTCATTACAGGAAGTGTTAGGCGCCCAGGGAGAGGTGACATTTCTGAAGGTGGTAATCACTTTCCTTGCCTTGCTGCCTACTTAGAGAGCATCAAATAGGAAATCGTTAAAGATGGTGAGACAAAAGCAACCAGTGGTCCCCCTGACACACACTCTATGTTTCAGCAGGCAGCAGGGATTTACGGCACAACCAAATTCCTGTTTTTGGATGAGTGTTTGTGTAATGAGGTGAGAAAGCCTCATCAAATACATAAATAACTCAGTGAAGAAAGCTTCTTTCTTAGTAACCCATGCAGCCGCAGGCCTTCTTACAGAGGATGAGGTGACCTGTGATTGTCCAGGGAAAGCATTCACTCCCTTAGTCATCTATGCATATGGATAGTCGAAACGTATTACAAAATTGCCCACTGAAAAAATAGCACATCTCTGTCATAGTTACAAAAAAAGAATAAAAACATAAAGAGTTTAAAAACACCGGTGGGTTTTAGTATTGATTTGATACCTCTTTTCCTTTCCCTCTTTGTCTCTCTCCATCAGGAGAAGCCTGGTTAGCAAATTCCCCTGCTGTACTTTTTAGATCAAATGGTTTATCAAGTCACGCGTCCCTCCTCAATTGGTATTTACATGTACTCAGGGAGCCCTGGAAAGCTACCTGCTAAGGATTCACCTGAACCCTTCCTTGAGGTCTGGCGAGGTGCAACAGAAGTGCGTTGGAATTAAGGTAAAGGCTAGGTGCTACTGCAACCCGCACTGTGTTGGACACGGGGCTCAAAGATGATTGGGTCTCTTCTGAAGCCTCCGTCTCCTGCAGGAGCCACTTGTGGAGGGAACAAAAGACTGTTCTAGCCTTGGGGAGACCAATATAACAGACATTTTGCTTTGGGGAAGAGTATGTGGTATCTGGTCTTAACACTAGGCTTGCAGTTCCAGTTACAAGCCCTACAGTCGTGAAGAATGGCGCTGCTGCCCTGAAGGGGACTTCTGAGTTTGGAGTTTCCTCCAAAGACTGTGAAATCCAGGCAGAATCGAGTGCCTCCCTAGAGCTTCCTTCGCATGTCACGTGGGCCGTTAACAGAGCCTGGTGAGTGGAAGCCAGCATAATGTAGATGAAAATAGCAAAGAGTAGCCTCAGTGGATTCAGAGCTCAGGGTTGGGGTCTCTGGCGGCTAGGATTTTTAAGATCCACTTAAAAGAATTTGGATTCTTAATGAGAGCTGGCCTTAGACTGTTTCAGGGTGCTGAGGCACTTCCCAAAGCCATGCACACTTCATGCTGAGAGGTCAAGGCCATTAATCTCAGAGATGGCGTACGAACTGATCATAGCAGGAACTGGTGCTTCTAAACAGAACTCTCTACAAAAGCTGGAGGAAACCAAAGGAGTGGACATAATGTAAACTACACAAGTCTTAAAAAGAAACTGTCAAAGAAATACAACAACATTCCAAAACCAGTAAAACAAGACCTGGAAAAAAATGGAAATGAAACTAAGAAGCCCTACATGTGTCCTTTCTGTGTGTTTTGGGAGCTCCTGACGTGTGTGTCTGCAAGGACACGGGAGGAAAAATCAGCTTTCATCTTCCAAGCTGCCAAGGCCATGGGCTGTTGCACAGATGGAGAAACGGCATCCTGATTGACGTGACTTTGGATATTGCCCTCGTTACCATTCTTGAGTGGCGTACAGTGGAGCTACCAAGGTGTTCTGGAGGGGTGTCTGCCTGGTCCAAGTCTTGAGGCTCCTCCCTTCCTTCCCCTTGGGTGCTACCATCCCCTTGTTCTACGTCTATCATTTCAAGACTTCACCTCTTCGCAGTCTTGGTCAGTGGAAAGTTCTACATCAGACAGTCCAACTTCCATTGCCATAATCAGCGAGATGTCAGAATCACTGCTTACAGCTGGCTCCTGCTCGCCTGGGAGGAGAAAGCAGAGTTCATGGTGAACATGGAACTATGTTTTTGGATGCTGGTAAGTTGAATACAATTGTCTTTTTTTTTTTTAATTAGAAAAAAAATTTTTTTAACGTATTTATTTTTGAGACAGAGAGAGACAGAGCATGAATGGGGGAGGGGCAGAGAGAGAGAGGGAGACACAGAATCAGAAGCAGGCTCCAGGCTCTGAGCCATCAGCCCAGAGCCCCACGCGGGGCTCGAACTCACGGACCGTGAGATTGTGACCTGAGTTGAAGTCAGACGCTTAACTGACTGAGCCACCCAGGCGCCCCTAAAATTTTTTTTTACATTGATTTATTTTTGATAGAGAGAGACAGAGCACAAGTTGGGGAGGGGCAGAGAGAGAAGACGACACAGAATCCGAAGCGGGTTCCAGGCTCCGAGCTGTCAGCACAGAGCCTGATGCGAACCCACAAACCATGAGACCATGACCTGAGCCCAAGTCAGACGCTTAACGGACTGAGCCACCCAGATGCCCCATGAATATGATTGTCTTTAATAGCATTTCCTTGATGGCCAAGAGAAGGCATTAGAAAAACTGGATCTTTTGTAAAAACAAACAAACAAACAAAAAAAAAACCAAAAAAAAAACTAGTTAGCACCTCATCTTGCTTTATAGCCCCAAATAAATTCTAAATAGGTCAAAAAGCTGAATGTAAAACAGAAACTAATATAGCTAGAAGAAGATATATCTTAAAAGTATATATCTAAGTAGAAAAATACCTTATTAAACTGGGCAAGAAATTCTATGTGGAAAAGCATTTGAGCAGTTTATAGAATAGATTGATAAATATGCATAAAATTCAAAAAAATATTAAAACCATGAAAAATAAGATCAAAAGGCATAGATTGAGCTGGAAATACTTGTGAAAATTTCACAAAGAGCTGTATTTTCAACGTATAGAGAACTTTTAAATCAGTTAAAAAAAAAAAAAAACTAACCAGAAAAATGGGCACAGGTTACTGTCACACAATTCACAGAGCAGTATAATATAAATGACCAATAAATATAGGGTAAAAATGGGCTACCCTTTTTTTGTTTATAAAATCTTCACTCTTTAAAAAAGGACAGTATTACACTGAGGCGGGTACTCTGATATAGTACCTGTAGAACTGTGACATTTTCATTTCCAGCACATATCGTAGAGAAATAATCAGAGATGCAAAAATATTCACTTAAGCAGTATTTATAGCAACAAAACATTGCAAGTAACCAAGTCCAACAATATAGAATATCTGAATAAACTGTGTTACTTCTAGAGGATAATCTTGTTGTAACAATTAAAGTGGCATTTCCGGGGCGCCTGGGTGGCTCAGTCGGTTAAGCGTCCAACTTCAGCTCAGGTCACGATCTCGCGGTCCGTGAGTTCGAGCCCCACGACGGGCTCTGGGCTGATGGCTCAGAGCCTGGAGCCTGCTTGCGATTCTGTGTCTCCCTCTCTCTCTGTCCCTCCCCCGTTCACGCTCTGTCTCTCTCTGTCTCAAAAATAAATACACGTTAAAAAAAATTAATAAAAAAAAAGTGGCATTTCCAAGGAATTTGTAGTTACATATGAAAACGCTCACATGCAAGCAAGTTCGGTGAACTGGTTCCCTTTGGGGTAGAAACTGAGAACAAACTGAGGGTTGATGGGGGTGGGAGGGAGCGGAGGGTGGGTGATGGGTATTGAGGAGGGCACCTGTTGGGATGAGCACTGGGTGTTGTATGAAAACCAATTTGACAATAAATTTCATATTTAGAAAAATTAAATAATAAATAAATAAATAAAAGAGAAAATATTCACAGTATTCTCTTAAGTGAAAACAGAAGTATTCAAAGCTTTATATGCAGTGAGGCTGAGAAAGTCAATGAGATGCAAGGAAGTCTAAAATGCTAGTAAGAGTTGTCTCAAATTTTGGGATTTATATTCGTTTTCTTAAAAAAATTTTTTTTTCAGGGCACCTGGGTGGCTCAGTCGGTTAAGCGTCCAACAATGGCTCAGGTCATGATCTGGCAGTTTGTGAGTTCGAGCCCCATGTCGGGGCCTGTGCTGACAGCTCAGAGCCTGGAGCCTGCTTCTGTTTTTGTGTCTCCCTCTTTCTCTGCCCCTTCCCTGCTCATGCTCTGTCTCTCTCTTTCTCAAAAATAATGAACATTTTAAAAAAAATTTGTTTTCCGTTTTACTTCCAAGCATTCTACAATGAAGAAATATCATTCATTCGCTTAAGACATAATGAGTCTCCACTATGTGCAGAGGATTTTGCTAGATGCTAGGGACATAGGTAAGAGCAAGACAGTTCCTGTCTTCAAGGAGCTTAGTTTCTAGTATGCTGGCACACCATTAGATAGCCACTCACAACACAGCGAGATACATACGAAACTGGACGATGCACCTGGTGTTCTATGAGCAGGGAAGATGGCTATGTAACCAATTGCCGAGTCAAAGAAGGATTCCCGTCGGGTGTGACATCTAAATTGAGTCCTAACTCAAATTTTAGCCAGATGAATGGGAGGGAAGCATCTTTCAAGCATTAGCAATAGCATGTATAGATAGATATGTCTGAACATGAGGGGAGGCCTTGTACAGATGGACATCAGATCGTATTTAAATATGACTAATGCAAGGTCAAGCTAGGGAGTCTGAAGGAAGGCTGGGGTGCTCAACTGCATAAAAGGCAGCCTTAAAACCAAAACATCTTGCGTGTCCCATTAATTACCCCGCTGAAGAAACACACAATTAGAAGACCAACAAAATGCCTAGTACTGAAGAAGCTGATGGTTATAATACTTTTGCTCTGATAAACACTGGTATAATTTACTTCACGTTGAGGTATAATTAAGGAGAATATATGAGTTTTACGCAGGACAGTGAATTCTTTAAGATGTTTAAAAGGAGACAAACAGAACTGACAAAGAGTTACGGACTTAAGAATAGGTTTGAGAGAAACAGGCTCTTTTCACAAGGACGTATCCATCTAAAGACTGAGCTCTAATATGTTTCCTAGGCCCAGACATGCATGAGGTTCACAGAATTGTAGACAGATCAATGGCTAGAATAAAACTTTGGAAGCAGTTGTCGGAAGATAAAAGCATTTAGTATTTGAAAATGGGGCACTCAACAAGTATTCCATAAAACTAGTCATTTAGAAACAGGCACAATTGGATCCCTGCCTCACACTTCACAACAAAATACATTCGAGGCTGGCTAAATACCTGTATCTATGCTTATATTTATATCTACATCTGTACTACATCTATATCTATACCTCTAGCCCACATTTAGTTGCATGTATGTACTTCCTTCCCATTTATCCTCTTCTCCAGAGCCACCCGGGGCTTATTGATCTCCGATTTTGGGGGGAATTCTTTGCTGCAAATTGGGATGGCTCTCCCTTCCCTCATGGCTGCTTTTGCCCTTGTTTTCTGAGCAGGGCCATGGCTTGCTGTGGTGCAGGCTATGCTCGGTACCACTCCAGAGGAAGCCTTTACTTTGGAGTCTGAGTGAGCGGTGGCTGCTGGATTGGGACAGTGCACAACCTGTACAGCTGCACACAGGAGCTCGCTCTGTTTCTCAGATCCACTAAGTCGTTGGCCCTTTGTGCATTGTTTCCAGTTGCTCGGATCTTGATATTGTCTCTTTTTACCTTTTCCCTGTCTGTGTTGGCCTGCCCCTTACAAGATCCCTTTGCTGTACTTTTTGTGGGGTTTTAGGAGAGGTGGAAGTAGTTTCAGGGGCTCAAACTACTCTTTTCACTCAGCACTCTCCTAAAGCATCACTTTTGCAATGAGAAATATATTTAATTAAAATTATATTCATGAGAACTGGGAATCTACCTTACTTTACGAGACTATTTTCTGGTCTCAACTATTGTAACTATGTGTGTTACTTTGTCTAGGTCACTTTCTCCACTAGGGCTAAAATTTAGTTGTCTATGAGTTTGGACTGGGTACTTCAGAGTCCTTTCTAGTTGTTCCAGATTATGTACATATACATGTTGATGTCAATTAGCACAGTGCCTCCTACATGGTGGCTTCTCAATAAATATTTACCAGAATTACCACAGAGGAACAAAGTTTTAAGTCTCTTTTTTCATAACCCTTTTAATTTTTGTTTTTTTTTTTTATTTTAAACACTTTTTCTTAATAAAAAAAAGGTCTATTTGTTGTATATTTAGTATGAATATATCCTAAATGGGAGAATTCATTACCTTGTGGTATAATGAAAGCTGAACTATTCTTATTCCTGGAGATAAAAAATGAGGGTTATATTATACAGATATAATCTCTCTCCTCCTCACCCTTTTTCTTCTTCATCTTTTTTTTTTTTTTGTAATGGTCCATGAACCAGTTCAGCTCATGAGAAGCCAAAATTTTCAGCTCACAATTAAACTGTACATCAACCAAGGAGCTCATCATCAAGTGATTTTATGACTTTCATAAATATCTAGTAAAAAAAAAAAAGGGCAGCTCAGATGAAGGGCTGATTTAGTCAGAGATCTAGAAAGACAGCTCCATGTACCTGCAGTGGCAGCCTCTCACCTTCACTCCTGGCTTTGTCAAGCTACCAGCCTCAGCAGATATTCTGGACTCATTATCACTGTGGTGTTTTCTAAATTGGAACTTGTGAATTGAAAAAAAGAAGGGCCATGGGGACTGATATAATGATGGCTGCTGAGTTCATGATGCTATTTTGGAAACTTGACCATCCTGCACAGCTCCAGGCAAAGAGGAATTCAGATCAATGAAATCGTATATTTTCCTAAAAGTGGTTCAATTTTTATGATGGAGCATTGCACCAACCATATCATCTAATCATTTTCCGTGTCAAAACTTTAAAAACATGATCTGAAGACATTTGAAGTTATTTTTTTCACTCTATCCTGTGTTTTTCATTGAACTTAGTTTGTTCAATAATTAAAAAAAAATTAATGTTTATTTTTGAGAGAGAGTGAGAGAGACAGCAAGCGCACGAGCAAGTGGGGGAGGGGCAGAGAGAGAGGGAGACACAGAACCTGAAGCAGGTTCCTGGCTCTGAGCTGTCAGCACAGAACCCAACGCGGGGCTCAAACCCACAAAGTGAGATCATGACCGGAGCCGAAACTGGTCGCCTAACCAACTGAGACACCCAGGTACCCCTTCCGTAATTTTTAGAAACTTTATCTTTTAATTAAGGCACATGCTTTACTTTGAGGCCAAAAGAACACAAATGAAAACACTGTCATTAAAACATTTAGAAGGTTCTCTGTAGGTGGTACTAATTGGGGAGTGTAAAGTAGCTATTAACAATATAAATGTTCCCTGAATGATACCTTCTTCCCTGCAAAAGCTGATATAAAAGGACTGCAGAAATAATATCGGCCTTTACTGAATTCTCATAATAACACTTTGATGTGGGTTCATTATTCCTGTTTTACAGATGAAAAAAATACACTCTCAGTCCACTGGACGCAGTAGTATAATACGTACTTGACATACTCTCTTCTCTTGGGTTCACGCACTGTAAAGACATTGAGAGAACTGAAACAGAGTGATAGGAATCCATTTAATACTTTAAAAGATCTTGCTGTTCAGTGAAGAACAGATTAGTAGCACAAAGTAGCACAAAGGGTGGAGGGAATCTGGAGGAAATGATTGCAGCAAAAACAGAGGAAATGTGGCTTGGTGCGGCAGCAGTGAGTGGAGATAAGGGGACAAACTGAAGAAATATTTTAGAAGGGGGATGTATAGAAAGGTGGTGGGCTGGACAAGGGCAGCAAGAGAGGAGAAAGTAGAGGACAGCCCCCATATTTCTTGAGCAATATAGGTACCATTTACTCAGCTGGAGAAACTGGAAGACAAACTGGTGGGGAGAGATCAAGAGTTCAGCTTTGCATGCGCCATGTTTGAGATGCCCGGAAGACGTGCAAAGGAGATGTGCAGTCAGCAGTTAGATACAGGAGTCTGGAGGACAATAAATGAAGTGAGAGGCTTCAGCACAGAGAAGAGATTTGAAACCATGTGAGTAGATGAAAAGGAATCTTTTCTAGGAAAAGATTAAAGAGTAAGAAAATAACACCAGGGACAGAGTTCCCCGGAACACTGAAACATACTGCCAAAGACTCCCAACTCATGCCTCTGACATGACTTGTTTGGCCTGCCCCATGTTTTTTGTTTTTGTTTTGTTTTGTTTTGTTTTTTTTAGAGCATGAATTAATTACCGATATTTAAAAGTCAGGGTATTTTACATACAGATTTACATTTTAAATTTATCTTGGAAAAGAAAATATCTGGCAATATATGCCCAATTCCCGGAATGAAATCATTGAGGAGAACGGAGTAAGGGCTGCCCCGCTAGGCTCAAGGCAAAGAGGCTCTGGGTCCCCACAGTTGTTGAAGAGTTTGCTCCCTTGGTTCATGTTACTTGGCCTGTGTATTTATTGAAGTTTAAAACCTCATAATTAAAGGGAGGGCAGAAGAACAGTAGAGGAGGGTGAGCCCCCCAAAAGCCTGAAAATGGCCAGAGAATACTGTATCATTGATTCATTTCCTCCTTTTCTTTTAAATATATTCTGCATTACCTCCTTTATAGGCATTGACTCACAATTAACAATCTGTGCCCAAGGAAACGAGCTACTGAGTATTACTGACTTGGCTGGGTGGATTTTAAGACTAATTCTGTCATCTAATTCGTAGTCTTGAATGTCTTTATCACAGCATTAAAGAGCATAGGATGAGATGGTGGGCAGAAAATACTCCATTTTAAACGGAGCATTGTAACCTATTTTCTTGATCCATAACTACTGCTTTCATACATTTCCACATTTAATTCTAAGTAAAATCCATCAGTAGCCTTGAGGTTAACCAAAAAATTCTTAGTGTTGGGATTTATTAATTCTATTTGGTCCATAAATTATTAATATCCTTGGTTTATCTCTTTCTTCTTTAATATATAAAAAATTACCTAAAGACTCATGGTTTCCCTTTGTGAAATGTGTACTGTGGTTGCAGTTCTGCTGTGGATTTGATACGAGCGTGTATAAAGTGTGCCCGGATGACTGTTCTAGTTCCTTCCAACCTGAGAATATAAGACCCTGAGACCTGCCTTGTCTGGTATTAGGCATACCTGGCCTGTCCCTATCACTTCAGGCCTCTGTCACTGCCAACACTCCCATTCAGGGCATCTGGGTGGCTCAGTGGGTTAAGCATCTGACTCTCGATTTCAGCTCATGTCATGATCTCAGTCAGTGAGTTTGAGTCCACACTGTCAGTACAGAGCCTGCTTGGGATTCTCTCTGTCTCCCTCTCTCTCTGCCCTTCCCCTGCTTGTGCTCTCTCTCTTTTTCTTTTTCCTTTTTTTTTTTTTAATCTTTTTTTTTTTAATTTTTTTTTCAACTTTTTTTTTTTTTTTAATTTTTGGAACAGAGACAGACAGAGCATGAACGGGGGAGGGGCAGAGAGAGAGGGAGACACAGCATCGGAAACAGGCTCCAGGCTCCGAGCCATCAGCCCAGAGCCTGACGCGGGGCTCGAACTCACGGACCGCGAGATCGTGACCTGGCTGAAGTCGGACGCTTAACCGACTGCGCCACCCAGGCGCCCCTCTCTCTTTTTCTTAAAATAAATAAACTTAAAAAAAAAACCCCACACAACCCCCTCCACACACACACAAACAAACAAACAAACAAACAAACAAAATTTCCATTTCAGAATCCCACCATGTTCCTTCAGAAACAGGAGGCACTCAGCAGAGTCTGTAGCATTGAAACTGAATTGAAGTTCCCCTCTGGCCATGCAGGGCTTAAGTTTTGTATTTTATTAGCTAATAACAATTCTAATGCTTATTGAGTACTTAGTACATGCCAGGGATTATGCTAAGTATTAAAACAGATTACCTAATTTAATATTCAAAATCAACCTATGACATAGTATTATTTCTATTTTCAGGTAATAAAACTAAAGCCCAGGAAGGTTAAAATCCTCCTGAGATTACACTGAAGGTAAGAGTCGGAACTAGAATTTGAACCTAGATCTGATTCCAGAGCCCATGAACTTGACCATATCTATACTTCAGAAGTAAGAGTCTTAACCTGAGGATTAGTGGACTTGTGGAGGAATTCAGGTACCTAAAGTTACATACACACTTATATGGTTATACGCATACATATATTTTTCTGGTAAGAGGATTGCTCTCACTAGATTCTTACAGAAACCACAAAAAGGCTAAGAACCATTCACCGCAGAGATTTTGCATCGTGGGTGAGCTGGAGAAGAGTGGTCTGGCTTTCTTTTCAATGGTTTATGTTTCAATGACTATGTGTTCTATTAACTTGACATGACACTTTTCATGTGAAGTCACCACTTTCCTACTTAGTTGTTTCTTTATGATGGTTATTCAAAGCTAAAGCAGAAAATTATCCTTCCCAGAATCAGGTTTGATATTTACTGCGTGTCTTCTGAAAGAAGGCTTAGAGCAGTAGCAGGCTGGAATAAGTCCTTCTCTGTTAAGAATTAACAAACATTGCCCTCAGAATAAGTGTTCTCTGTGTTGGGAGAAAATAAGGTAGTGATGAATATAATCCCCCAGGTGTCCTGATTCTCCAGGAGGTTTGGTGTTCACACGCTGGGAGCTGCTCTGCATCACATAAAAGCTTATTTTTTCCCATGTACTTGAAAAATAAGGTTTCAAGGAAAAAATGGCACCCTTCTGTCCACTGGTACCAATGCTTATCTTCCTGAAAATAAGACATCATTTCCAATCACTCCTGTATTATGCAAGAGAACCGTAGGGGAGATGGTCAGCCAGACTCGCTGACTTACATTATCTTTCCATCTCTTCTCAGAATCAAGGTTTCTTAGGGCAGGACTGGGGCACTGCCTACATATTCCCTATCATAATCTTAGTGGGCAAGTTAATCTGACTTCAAATGCAGAGTGTTTTCAATAAGGAAATGTGTTCTTTTTGTATGAGTTCCTTGCTTTATCTCTGGCCTAACAAGAATTTCTGAGGAGATAAACTTCTGATTGGGCTTAAATCTTCCCTCTTAGGAGGGGCTTCTATTGTGAGAATGGCCGGCCTGAGGGTCAGTTTCTTCAGAGGCTGTGCAGTATTAATAACAACAGCTAGAATGTATTGACTTCTTCCTACATGCCGGGCATTGTGCTAAGCAACTACATGTTACATATGTCATCTTCACAATGACATTCTGAAGTAGGTGTATGATTATCCCAACGGCTGCTACACATTTTATAGGTGAAGTCAATTTGTCCAAAGTCAAGTACACCGAGGGGGCAGAAACGGAATCCCTATCCAAGCCAGTGATACTGACAATCATGCCATTCGGGAATGACAGATCTGCCATATTTTCATGTGGCTGCTAAGCTGTGCTCATAGACAACGCTTGGCCACCTTTGGGAACTAAGCATTCCAAGGCTACAATACAAATTCATCCATCTGGCTAAGTGACTTCTAAATCGTTCAGATATAACTGGCACCTTTGCCTTTTTAAGTTCTGGCTCCATAATGATAAATATACACGTGATGAGATCAATTCAGGGAAATTCCTTCTTCCCTCTCAGATGGGAAAGTTTAAACCATTATTTCTACGTGGGCTTGGTGGAGAATTCCCTGGAAGCTTGTATATTAAGTAAGATCAGATCGTTATGATTTCACTTTGCTTTTTATCTTTTTTTTTAAAGTTTATTTATTTTGAAAGAGAGCAAGAATCTTCAAGCAGGCTCCCCAACACCAGCGTGGGAGCCCAACATGGGAGCCTGAACTCATGAGATCATGACCTGAGCCAAAGTCAGATGCCGAACCCGCGTAACCAACTGAGTCACCCAGGCTCCCCCGCTGTTATCTCTTCATCATTGGTTTTCTTTCCCTGTGACACTTCACACAGGAGGGCAAAGATTTCCTCCAATTCCTCAAACTTCTTACTGATTGCATTAACAGTTCATTGGGTAATTCCTTACTAAGTGCCAAAAGAAGGGACGATGTAACTTTTGCATCAGTTTTACATTGGTTTGTGCAGGAAAGGATGCAAAATCTAGTGAACATTTATGTAGTTAACATTTATGATGTTACAATCTGCAATTAGTACCACCTACAGAAAACCTTAAGCACTAAGCTTAAGGAGGTTTCAAGGAAAAATGTTGGACGCTGAATCCCCTTCATAAGGATTGTTTTGACTATTTAAGGCCCTTTAAAATTCTATTTGAATTTTAGGACTGTTTTTCTATTTCTGCAAAAAAAAAAAAAACAAAACGCCATTGAGACTTTGATAGGAACAGCATTGGATGTGCAGATTACTTTGAGTGGTATGAACATTTTACAATATTTAGTCTTCTAATTCATGGCTATGGGATATTTTTCCATTATTTGGTATCTTTAAAATTTCTTTTGGCAATGTTTTATACTTTTCAGTATACACATCTTTCATCTCCTTACATTTATTCCCAAATATTTTATTCTTTTTGGTGTTACTGTAAATTAGATCATTTTCTTAATTTCCTTTTCAGATTATCCACTGTTAGTGTAGAAAAGCAATTGTTTTTTTGTGTGATTTTATATCTTGCAACTTTGCTGAATTCGTTGTTTAATGCTAACAGGGCTTAACCAACTGAGCCACCCAGGTGCCTCAAATCTTTGGAATTTTCTATATATTCGATCATATTATATGCAAACATAGATACTCAACTTCGTTCCTTCCAGTGTGGATGCCTTCTATCTCTTTTTCTTGCCTAACTGCTCTGGCCTGGACCCTGCAGTACTATGTTAAATAGAAGTGGTGAAAGTAAGCATTCTTGCCTTGTTCCTGATCTTAGAGAAAAAGCTTTCAGTTTTTCACTATTGAGTATGATGTTAACTGTGGGTTTGTCATATGTGGGTTTTAATATGCTGAGGTAATTTCCTTCTATTTCTAGTTTGTTGAGTGTTTTTATCATGAAAGTGTGTAGCATTCTGTCAAGTGCTTTTTCTGTGTCAAGATGGTCCTTTATTTTTATCCTTTGTTCTATTAATGTGGTATACCACATGTTGAAATCTATGACACATTTTAAGTTAAATTTATATATGGTGCAAGGTAAAGCTTGGTGTTCATTTTTCCCCAAGATTTTTGTGATCAATTTCTTGTACTATATTCCCTTTTTTTTAAAAAAAATTAATGTTTATTTATGAGAAGGGCAGAGAGAGAGAGAGAGAGAGAGAGAGACAGAGCACAAGTGGGGGAGAGGCAGAGAGAGGGGGAGACACAGAATATGAAGCAAGCTCCAGGCTCTGAGCTGTCAGCACAGAGCCCGATGCGGGGCTCAATGTGGGGCTCCAACTCAAGAATCCTGAGATCATAACCTGAGCTGAAGTCAGATGCCCAACTGACTGAACCACCCAGGCGCCCCCATTCCCTTATTTTTAAATATCTATATTGACTTCCATTTTCCTGACTGGTCTCACTAAAGACAGGCTGTACTAAAACTGAGGAGGAATTTGAACGCATGGCTAAAGTGACCTTCTTTTAATATATGTGGATTTTTTTATGGTGTGCATAAGAATACTTGCTTAGATAAATTGCTGGAAAATAAACGATCTGTTTCTTCAATAAAGTAATGATAATAATACTGTTTCTTGCAACCTGCAATGAGATTTGGTAATATTTATGCATATATGCACATACGCATGCATGCACATATACACACGACACTTCCCTTCACAGTGTGTCTGACACATGCTATGCTGGCTGATGCACTGCTATTATTGTATTTAATAAATTTACTCACAACCTGCTTTATTCATTTTCCATTAAGCCTCTTGACTTCTCCCTTCTTTGCCCATTAATGTGCTGGCAGACAAGGGGTGCCCTTTCTTTCCCTGTCACTACCCCGCTGTCTCTGAAACGTTCTGTTTCTTCAGGGTTACAGGATACAGGTTGATGCATCAACATATCATAAAGAGCTCATCTGCCATGTGACAGCCTCATCCCTACTGCTTGTATAAGTGTCACCCTGTTACAAGATAGTCCAACACAAGAGTCAGAGGAAACTAGAGAACAGGGCTCGGATGGAAACATAAAGTCTAGTTTAAAGGTCAAGCTACAGAACACAGCAAAGTAGGGAATCCTTCACTCTAAAGGGATTGGGGAGGGCAGAAGCAGAAACAGTTTCTTACACATGTCCTTTTAAAAGAAAGAAGCATTAAAATTTCTTTTTATGTTTATTTGAGGGCAGAGAGAGAGGGAGACACAGAATCCAAAGCAGGCTCCAGGCTCTGAGCTGTCAGCACAGAGCCTGATGTGGGGCTCGAACTCAAGAACTGCGAGATCATGACTTGAGCCGAAGTCGGATGCTTAACTCACTGGGCCACTCAGGTGCCCCAAGAAGGAAACATTTTAAATAGGGACTTAGCCGAAATATAAGTCCTTAAGAAGAGCATACGCAAAATGTAAGGTAAATAAATAGTTCAGTGCGAGAGACTAGACACTGCTAAGAGCACATTTGGTCTGTGTGTGCAGGCATCATGTTACATCAATCTGTTCTACAACCACAATCAATTTAAATTTTTTACTATGGTTGTCATTTCTGACCATTCTGACCATCTGCTTCCCCCATAAAGCACATGGAAAAGCCTGCTTATAAAACTTCAAGACTGCCAAGTCATTTGTTCAGAAGAACCCCTGGTTGTTCCCACCTCTTCCAACAAATAGTGCATAATTCACCTTTGGTGGGTGTGAGAATAGGTCATGACCTGGTGTTTTGGGGCAGGAGGGAAGGACTCAAAGTGGTGGCACACATAAGCCCTCAAAAACTGCTAGATTCATCTTAGCTAAAGAAAAGAGGCCTGATGTTTTCATCCAGAGCATGAGTTGATGTCCCAATAAATTACTGAAATTCACAGTAATTGAGATGGATGTGCCTTCCTGGAAAACCTAATGGATTCTATCTAAAGCCCATAATGGCAAGAGCAGTAGTCCAGTCATATGTTATAAGATCATAACCTAACCCATTTCTCTGGCTCACAGAATGCAACTTCTAGCTCTTGTGTTCAGAGCAAAAACTAGAATTTTAATTAATATTTGGTCATGCAATGGGAATTCCTTGCCATTAGTTTAGGGTGGAAATAAAGGAGAAACAAGTGATGTAATGTGATACAATGATTAGAAAGATATATTTGATTATTCAGATGACCGAAATATATCCTCAGACATATTTGGTCTTCATCCACAGTTTCTTTTTCTTTTTAAAATTTTTTTCAATGTTTATTGGTTGTTTTTTTTTTTAAGAGAGAGACAGAGTGTGAGTGGGGAAGGGACAGAAAGAGAGGGAGACACAGAATCTGAAGCAGGCTCCAGGCTCTGAGCTGTCAGCACAGAGCCTGATGCGGGGCTTGAACTCACGGACTGTGAGATCATGACCTGAGTCCAAGTCAGAAGTTCAACCGACTGAGCCACCTAGGCGCCCCCATCCAGAGTTTCTAAAAACCCTTTCAAGCCATAAAAGTGAACTGGGTGTCTTGTTATTAATGAAGGTGGCTTCTGGACCTCACCCAAGGGCAGGATGTCCAACCATGTGATTGGAGTGTTGGAATTTTCAGTCCCACCCTGACCTCCAGGAAAAGGAGAGGGGCTGGAGGTTGAATCAGCCAATGATCAATGACTTAGTCAGCCATGACTATGTCATGAAGTCTCCATAAAGACCCAGGAGTGCACCTTTTTGGTTCCTTTTTTTCTAACAGCTTCCACCCTTGGGGCACCAGAATGCTGTAAAACCAGGCCCCAAGCTCCATGAGGATAGACGCTCCTTTGTTTGGGACCTTGCCATATGTATCTCTTCATCTGGTTGTTGATTCGTATCCTTTAATACACTTTATCATATCCCTTAATAAAATGGTAAATATACATGTTTCCCTGAGTTCTACGAGCTGTTCTAGCAAATTAATTGAACCTACAGAGGAGGTTGTGGGAACCAAAAATCTGTGGCTGGTCAGTCAGAAGCACAGGTAAACAGCCTGGGTGTGTGCCTGGCATCTGAGGCGGTGGTGGTGGGGGCTGTTCTGTGGGACTGAACCCTCAACCTGTGGGATCTGATTCTATCTTCATGCAGATGGTGTCAGGATTGAGTTGAATTCTTGGACATGCTGATGGTGTCTCAGAATTGCTTGGTATTGTATGTGTGGGATCTCCCCCCACCCTGCTGTTTGGAATTGGGCCAGAAAACCTTAAAGAGGCAAGCTGATCAACCAGGTAAGGGGGCATGGATGGGAAAAGGGAATAAGGGAAATGGATATTAAGGTGGACCAGACATTCATCCTCCATTTCTGCCCCTCAGGGATAGAAACCACTGGTCTTCCTCCCTCTTGTGCCTCTTTTGTTTCATAACCAAGCAGATAAAGCCAGAAGAGCCTTAGAGTTTACTGATCACTCACTCACTCATTCAATCAACTAAGACAATGGACAGAAAACATTTAGCCTAGTTTCTGGTTCAGAGAAACCTTTAGTAACATGTAGGTTTTGATGGTGGTTAATGATAAAATTGGAGCTGCTGTTTATGTTGTTCGCAGGTAGATGAACTCATCTCACCTCCTTGTAAGTGAGGAGGCAGACAAGGAACCCATTGGCACACGCTGTTTGAATGGTACACACTGTTATGTCAGTGTTGAGATCAGGTCTTCTAACTTCCTAAACAGCTTTTTCCAATGTTTATTTCCCCTTTACGAGCACATTCTCCAACTTAAAAAAAAAAAAAAAGGAAGCCATATTCTCTTTGGATAAAAATACAAATCTTATCCTTCCTCATGAAAGTGTTGATACCTACATCCCCCCCATCACTTTGCCTTTGAGATCACTGTTATTTTTCCTGAATCCTCACTTGCCAAGAAGACTTTGTTGAATTTTAAGGTGGGTATTTTAAAAAATGATTTGCATTTTGGTGTTTTCCAGAAATAAAATGAAATCATTACCTTATGGGATATTTCTCTAGGCTCACTACCCCTTACCACTTATCATTGGTTCAAAAGGTTGAAATCTCTAAATACTTTATCTGGGTTTGGTACCTCTTTAAAACTCTCATGCTATTTTGAAGCAGATTTTCTTGGGGGAGGTGGTGGGGATGGGGGTAGACACTAAAAAAAAAAAAATGCTACAAAAGTACAGGAATAATATAGTAACCTAAGCTGCTTTGTCTCCATCACCAAGCATTGATACTGATTTTCAGGTGCCTGCCAATGTTACCTACTCAGAGAAGCTATCCTTGTCTGTCTTCTAATTGCCCCAGTCACTCTCTAACACCTTACCTGGCCTTATTTTATTTTTGATAGTCTTAACATAATATTCTTATGTTCTTCTGTCTTGTTCAATAGAAAGCAATCCCGATGAAGTCAGAGACTGCATCACCATAAGATTCCCCAGCACAGAAATAAGGGTCTGAGTTATACCAGGGTCTGAATAAATATTCACACAGCAAATCATGTTATATTTAAGTCTGTCTCTTCAGTAAAACCAAAACCAACAAAACCACATTCGTTCCCTTTGTGCCTCATTTTTAGTTTTATCCTTCCAACAAAGCAACTACTAACATAATTTGACATGAATCTTTACAGTACATCTTATACAAACGTGTGCGTGTGTACGTGTGTGTGCACGCGTATATCGATGCAGGTAATAAATAAATTCACGAATAAATTAGGCGCTATTTTGTGTATTAAATTTTTTACACAAATGAAAGCTTGCTGTGTTATTTTTCAACTTTTTAAAATTTTTATTTATTTTTTTAATTTTAATTTTAATTTTTTTTTTTTTTTTTTGAGACAGAGACAGAGCATGAGCAGGGGAGGGGCAGAGAGAGAGGGAGACACAGAATCAGAAGCAGGCTCCAGGACCTGAGCTGTCAGCACAGAGCCCGATGCGGGGCTCGAACTCACTGACTGTGAGATCATGACCTGAGCCGAGGCTGGACGCTCAACTGACTGAGCCATCCAGGTGCCCCTCAACTTTTTTTTAATCTTGTTTTTCAGATTTAATCATATTCTGTATTTAATTCTTTTTTGCTGCTGTTAACTAGTTCATTTAAACACAAGCTGTATTTTATTTGTCCTTTTCCAAAATGAAAGACATTTACGTTATTTATAATTTCTGACTTGTATGTATCTTCTAGCAAATTCTCCAAAAACGTTAGTTTCCTTTCCTTTCCTTCTTTTCGGAGTAAGAATACATGATCACTTCCTTCTCTAGGGAAGAGGCATTTTAAGGGGTTTCATGCAGCTCCTAGGTACTATCATTTATTTTGGCTTCCAGAACATAAATATTAGAAGAATAAAAGAAATCTTTTTGAGGACCATTTTTAAATCAGTGGTCCCCAAAATTAATCACTGGTCCCCCAAAAGATTGATTATAACAGCTATAATTATTTGTTGTATTTCATGATTATAGCAGGGGGCAATGAAGATGGGAGTAAAGGTGGGTAACACCACTGATAGAAAATGGTAGACTTGGCCCAGAATTGTTCTAACACCCTTTTTCACAATTATAACTATTATTGTTCTCTCATCATCATCATTCATTACATTTGCTTTAGTTTATAACATTCTGTCGAACATCTGAGTCCATATGACAGCAGGCTGCCTGAATCTCAGAAAGGCTAAGTTATTCCTTCAAGGTCCCCTGAAGAGCCAGTAGGTAGCTGAGCTAGGACTTGAACGTGGCTCTCCTGTTCTTGCCTGGGTGGGTTTTATGGTGCTTTATGAAGTCCTCGGTGTTGGCTGTGAGAGGAACCTGGGGCACTGGGTGTGGTGGATAAGATGGTGATGATGGTGGAGGTGAGGTGAAGATGGTGATGATGATGGAGGTGATGACAGTAACTGCCACAAAGGACAGCTGAAGCTGTTCCTTCCACACCCATCCTCCCCATCCCTCCCACCCCGCCCACCCCAGCATTTAGTGTAGCAATTATTCAGAGGCAGATGACTACTTAGTAGGGTAATGAATCTTTGTTGAAACCATTTGCTAGACCCTCTCATTTACTTTACTAATCTGATCTTCATTTCCTTTGCTCATCTGATCTGTATTTCCTGGAAATCCAAAACAAGACAAAACAAAACAAGCATCTAGTAGCTACAATGAACTTTATAAAATGCCTCTTCCTAAGGTGGTACAGGAGGGAGGGAGGTAGACCAGAACTCCACCAGACTCTATGCTGGGTACTATTCATTTTCATTAGCCAACCACCCCCCCCCCCCCCCCCGCAAACCAAACAGTTTAAATTTATCTCTTTATTACATTTGAATTGTCATATATGTGCACTGGGTTTAAAAATGGGTTTTGCTACTAAAAACCCAAATAAAAAGCAGAAAATGGGTTTTTGCTACTAAACATCCAAATAAAGGATATGGCCAATTCCAGCCCTCCACAAAATGGCAGTTTGCATCCTGCTAACTTGGTCTCTAGTAAGTGGGGTAGGGACTCTTGAGTGATTTTCTTCTGGGCTCCCACAGGTTCCTTCCCACTGGGAGGAGGTGTGCCCAGAGGTTGGAGAGTAGTGCTGCCCCCCCACAATCCCTTTTCTGAAGAGTGCCTGTAATCCGCAATTTCTGACACCTGATTAATATCAATGCCTTATTTCATTATTTAAATATTCCACCCATGTATTTTTGTTTTTTTTTTCTCTTAACTAGAACAGACTTACATCTCCAAGGACAGGGGTGTATTTCACATAGACATGGCCAAACCTTCATCCCCAATGCTAAACTCATAAAAGAAATAAAATGGTTACCACCTCCATGTATGAAACAGAAGAATGGGAAGACATCAATAAATAATGTTGGTGTTTTAAAGGCTAAAAATACTGGGAGGGAGACTCCTACTCTTATTTCAGAGCTGCATGGAGAATATTATAACAAGGTGTCAAGCAGGACCACAGAATAAGCTAAGAAAAACAAGATCTAGCCTACACGGTATGTAAGGTAAGTGTTTCATTTACTTTAATGGGCCAAGAATCTTATTCCTGCTCTTCCCAACCCCTTCACCTTAGCAGGTATTTCCTAAGAGCATTTTCTAGTTTCTTTTTCTCTTTAATGGTTTCAGAATTATGCTCAGCACCTCTCTGAGAAGAGGGGCCACCTATATGGAATTCTGTCTCTGTGGCTGGCATGGGTGGGGGTGTGGCTATGACAGCTATTCTGCCAGAGGCTTGCTAAACTTAAAAATGAAGAGATGAGAATTCAAAAGGTACCACTTCTAGATGGACCATGATGACTGGGTGAACATATCCATGATAAACACAGAATTAGAAAAATGAGCTAAAACCCAGCAATTTTCCAATATTAAGGAAAATTGAAGACCTAAGCATTTCATCCTCGGATCCCCGAACATGTGTTCAAATGGCCAAATCCTCTGAACAAGTCCATTGGGAGCTTGTGGAATTTAATGTGGGGGTTAAGGTCTTAGCATTTCCTGCACCAGCCTGAGAGTGACCATTCATTCCCCCATCTCTCCGTAAACTAACGAAAGCTACATAAATCTCTTAGGTAGACAAAGCCTTTAGCAGATCTGGCAAATGAGACTATTCAGAAGAAAAAAATAGCACTTGGCAAAGTAATTTCTACTTTGTACACATCTGTTTTACATCTGTCAGAATCTAAATTTCTTCAAAGGCGGGGCAATTTCATCCTAGTTCAAGACAGGTATTAATAGATATTATACCAAATCATTGACATCATTGGCAAAGTGGCTTGTTTAACTGATGAAACTGACTCCTAGATTAACTCCCGGTGAGGTCTTCTAGATTATTTTCAGAGTACTTTGTGATGTCTTTCCCCCCTTGTTACACTTAGTATCTTTTGCCATCCCTACATTACAGATAGTCATTTCAATATGTGGCCCACGTGCATTCTGAATTTTGATTTTTTTAAGGACATGCTACTTCAATTGGGAAAGATTATTGATGCCTATAACAAGTTCTCCTGCCTGCTCCTCCTCCACTTTTTTTAAACCCCATAGTTGGCCTAAATATTTGTCCAGGACAGAGCTCCTACCTAACCCCCTTTTATTGCTGCATGCTGTGTTTATCATTTTGCCAGTGTTCCCCAGTAGTACATAATGAATGAACATTTTGAACTTGTACTTTTGAAGAGTCTGCAACCACAAGCATAGACAGTGTTCCAAGCAAGAGGTGCTCTATCACTGGACAGATCTTACCATGTAGTCTTCAATGTTTATTTTTTTCCTGCTTGCAAATAATTTACATGACTTTGCCACAGAAAAACAGCTGCCTCACACTATTGCCGAAGTCTCTTGTAACACGGGATGCTTTGCCAATAATGGTAAATGATGGTGCAGAGTGGTTAAAAATCCATAAATCCCCAAATCACAGAGAACCCACTCATCTGGTGCTGAGCTGAGTTTCCATGGATACCAAGGGCCTGTCTTCAATTTTGAGAACTCTCCTTCACTCTGCAAGCCAGGAAAAAAGCAGCAGGGGTCCTTGAACTAGAACTGTACCTTTGCAGACCCTGAAGATCCTGTTCTTTAACCCACTGGAGACTAAGCCTCAGGCCACCTTCAATTTTCTGATGAAGATTCTCTTATAAGAGAAAATCTCCTGGAGAGAGGGTTTGTAGGCAGCATGAGAGCTGGTTAAGATTTCTGAGACTGAATATTTCCCCCTCAAAACTTTGACTGTCATTCCAGCATCAGAGGTGAGTATATTTTTCCATTTTATGGCTTGCCTTTTTATAGATAGGATTTCTCTAAGAGGAGGATGCATATTTAGGCACAGAGGGAATCTTGGAAGTAGAAGGCAAGCATGTCATAAGCAGAGACACGCATCAATGTAAAGGCAAAGTCCCAACAGTAAGACTCGAAGGATAAAAACACTCAGCCTTAAGAAATCAGCTGTGTACACCATGAGAGCTCAGTCAGGGTTCCATTTGTTCCATTACTGTTAACATTCAACAAGGTAAGAAGATTTAAAAAAGAAACATTTCCTGCCATTATTATCTCCTTCCAAGTACAGTTGATCCTTGAACAATACAGGGGATAGGTCACTGACCCCCCACACAGTTGAAAATCTGAATATAACTTTTGACTGCCCCCAAACTTAACTTTGCATAGCCTATTGGTGATTGGAAGCTTTGCCAATAACATAAACAGTTGGTTAATACACATTTTGTGTGTTATATGTATCATAGACTATATTCTTATGATAAAGCCAGAGAAATGTCATAAAGAAAATCATAAGGAAAATTTATCTATCTATCTATTTATTTATTTTGGAGAGAGAGACAGAATGTGAGCAGGGGAGGGGCAGGGAGAGAGGGAGACACAGAATATGAGGAAGGCTCCAGGTTCTGAGCTGTCAGCACAGAGCCTGACATGGGGCCTGAACCCACGGACTGCGAAATCATGACCTGAGCCAAAGTTGGACGCTTAACCGACTGAGCCACCCAGGTGCCCCAGGAAAATATATTTATAATAATGTACTGTATTTATTGAAAAACATCTGCATGTAAGTGGACCCACACATCTCAAACCCATGTTGTTTAAGGGTGAACTGTATTAAGCTCCCCAAACATATTTTCTACACCATATCTTGGACAAAAGATAATGATGCTTAGCAGTTACTAATTAGTACTCTGCTGCAGATCTTAGCTGCTATAAATCCAAAGGAACTATAAAATGTAACCTTGTTGCCTTATCCTTTTCAGCAGTTAATTTTATGACACCAAACACCTCTTTCCTCAATAAAGTTATATAGTTGAGAAAACCTACTGTGATTCTTTCCAAATTCGTCTTTCGCTCCACCGGATCAAGGACTTCCTTCAGTATCTCAGAATTGTTAAAGTATTTTCTCTACAGAGAACACTTCCTTTTCCCAGGAGGTGATTCAAGGGTTATTGCTCATCTTCAAAATGTAAATGAATGCCTGTAACATTCATTTGTTGTCAAAATGTAAATGAATGCCTGTAACATTCAGTGTGTTGGTCACATATCAGGTCTATAGTCTTTCATGAGCAAGGAAACAATTATTTCAATAATAAAAAGGCTATGGTCTCTGGCTCAGATAGCAATGTTAGCTGCCAGGTAAACCTCCAACAAGATCACAAGGTAGGACTGAATAAAAACATACCTAGATTTTCTACTGATTTTCTTTTGGGATTGGGATCAGTGTCTCGGGGGCTAGTAGGTGTGGATAGACATTGTAGGATTTATGAATAAGGATCCACCCAAGGACCAATCACACAAAATGGCGCCAAAGTGTTCACTTGGGAAATTTTCAAGGCTGAGTCAATAAGAAATAGGTGAAGCTAGCTGCATTGAAGACAATGTTCCAACTCTGGTGCTCCTGAAGAAAGATTAGTATGTGGTTAGAGACATAATTTGGATCCATAAATGGATCGTAGGGATAAGACAACAGAGGATGTGTGAGTTGTCCCAGGTCTGTCCTCCTTAGGCAGGTATTTTAGGGTAGCAGCACAAGTTTTCAAACTCTGATTTTAGAAAGAACCACCTAAGAAGACTGATGACAATTCCACTGCACGGTATTTACCCAAAGAAAATGAAAACACACAAATTTGAAAAGATATATGCATCTGTATGGTTATAGCAGCGTCATTTACAATAGTTGAGATAAAGAAGCAATCTGAGTGTCCATTGATAGACAAATGCATAAGGAAGATGTGGTGACTATATATTCCATGGAATATTATACAGCCATAAAAAGGATGAGATCGTGCCATTTGTGACAACATAGATGGCTCTAGAGGGTATTATGTTAAGTGAAATAAGTCAGACTGAGAAAGACAAATACCATATGGTTTTACTCATGTGGAATCCAAAAATAACCAAATGAATAAACACACAAAAAGCAGAATCAGACCTATAAATACTGAGGGGAGAGGGGAGTGGGGGTTGGGCAAAATGGGTGAAGGGGAGAAGGAGATACAGGCTTCCAGTTACGGCATGGATATGTCATGGGACTAAAAGGCACAGCGTAAGGAATACAGTCGGTGATATTGTAATAGTGTTATGAGTGACAGGTGGTAGCTCCACTTGTGAGCACAGCATAGTGTATAAACTTGTCACCTCACTATGTTGTACACCTGAAACGAATAAAACATTGCATGCCAACTATACTCAGAAAAAAAAAAAAAGAATGACAGTTCTTAGCCCACGCCTGAAAATCATGATTTGTTAGATCTGGGGCGGGGGACAGGAATCTGCATTGCAACTGGAGCCCAGGAGGATATTTAGACCACAGCTGAGAAACTCCAGTTTGCTGGGCTTTGGGGACAGTGACAGAACTGTCATCAAACCTGCCATTTATTCAAGCTGTGACTTCTGATGAGGTTCCTCGACCAGTCTCCACTTCAGCTTCTCATGTCAAAGAGTGATAATGATTGTGAAGGTTAAATAAAATACCTTAAAGGTGCAAGGTCCACAGCACATGACAAATACTCAGTAATGTCTGAGTTCCCTCTATCTCTTCCACTTTATTTATTTTTTTAATATTTATTTTTGAGACAGAGAGAGACAGAGCATGAACGGGGGAGGGGCAGAGAGAGAGGGAGACACAGAATCGGAAGCAGGCTCCAGGCTCTGAGCCATCAGCCCAGAGCCTGACGCGGGGCTCGAACTCACGGACCGCGAGATCGTGACCTGAGCTGAAGTCTGACGCTTAACCGACTGAGCCACCCAGGCGCCCCTATCTCTTCCACTTTAGATGACATGAGAACATTTTTTAATGCCTTTATGGACCAGACACTTTTCCAAGGAGTTTGATTACATTTAATCCCATGAGGTGGTTTTTTTTTTTAATGTTTATTTTTGAGAGAGAGAGAGAGAGAGAGAGAGCGCAAGTGTATGAGCAGGAGAGGGGCAGAGAGACCGGGAGACACAGAATCCGAAGCAGGCTCCAGGCTCTGAGCTGTCAGTGCAGAGCCCGACACGGCGCTTGAGCCCACGAACTGTGAGATCATGACCTCAGCCGAAGTCGGACGCTTAATCGACTGAGCCACTCAGGTGTCCCTGAGGTGGGTGTTCTTATTACTTCCATTTTGTAGGTGAGGGAATGGAGGCATCAAGATGTTGAGCAATTTGCTCAAGACTGCGCCTTGACTTAGGTCTACTACTGAGAACTTACATTATTTCTGGGGGTATAAATTAGGTACAGGAAACTTGAAAACCTCTCTCTACTAATAAAGACACACCTTTCACTTCCCAGTGCCTCTACCATTTGGTCGTGCTCCCTGATGCCTCACCAGCTGAAGATGACACTTGCACTCAGTGTGGACACAGGCGCACACAACTGCAATCTGGCTGTAAAGTGTGTCCTTTTTATTAGAGGGCACAGGTGCTAGGGACATCCTATCTAAAACTAAGGACTGCTTTACTTGTCGGGGTACATTTCCTTTCTCCAGATATTAGAGAGCCTTTAGGTCCATTAAAGAAACAATGATATATAAATTTGTCTGGCATGTTCTTCCCTCTCTGACGAGCTAAGTTGGAACCAGTTTCATTTTCAGGAGTAATAAATAGACAGTCACGAGCAGAAACTTCAAGTATCCCTGCTGAGACGTAGTTAACTACTGTGACATAAAGTTGATGGTACTGATTCACGAGCATAGGTGTACTGGCACGTGTGTGTGCCATGTAAACACACAGATGTGTACGTGTGTGTAGGTACTGCTTGAGGCACACATGCGCACTCCGTGACATACAGGTAAAAATGTGTGTATATGTGTGTGTGCTCCTGGCCTCCATCTGTGCACACACACGCATGCTTCTACCTATGACACCAAACAGATATTAAACTTTGATTTCCAAATCCAATTTTCTAATTAACTCCTTATCGAAACAACAGCGACAGTATTACGACGGCATTATTTTCCTTAAACAATTCATCCCGTTGTTCCTGTTGCACAGCAGGAATTTAAGTGCAGCCAACACTTTCTTGCGCTGACAGCTCTGAATAAGGCGTAAGTCCTTATGTATATAAATGATGTTGGATAATTTATATTTTTTTGAATACACTTTCGTTTATAAATCTGTTTCTCCCTGCTATGAACATTAGTTACCAGTTACTAACTGTGTATGTTGTTGCTTGATAGGCACATAGTTACCAATAGGTATTATTTTATTTTTTTAAGTTTATTTATTTATTGTTGAGAGAGATAGAGAGTGAGCAGGGGAAGTGGGGGAGACAGAAAGAGGGATACAGAGAATCCCAAGCAGGCTCCACACTGTCCGCGCAGAGCCTGATGTGGGGCTCCAACTCACAAACTGTGAGATCATGACCTGAGCTGAAACCAAGAGTTGGAAGCTTAACTGACTGAGCCACGCAGGTGCCCCCCAACAGGTATTATTTTAATGAGACCTAATGGGACAATTCAAAACTGTGATTGTCCTTTAGACATCAGTGCCTATGAAGGAAGCACTGTTTGCCCTGAAACGGTCCCTAAATTTGCGGTTGCAAAGCTGGGGTGAGCTTTGCGGTGAGGGGCTGTCATGACTCAGGTCTAGCCAATTAACACCATAGGGAATGAGGCCCAGGATTTCTGCTGCTTCCAACTCTTTCAAGTTGGAAATGCAGATTTATGTGTAAAGCCTTGCCATATTTAAATGCTAGCTACTAACTAAAACACTGCCAGACGCATTTTCAGGACCAAGAGACTCATCTGCAGGCAAGAAGAGTCATATGTGACAACAGTTTGCTACCTCTGCCCACAGTAATTCCTGGGAATTCCTAGGCATCTATTCCTTAATGGTTTTGGATGATGAGCCAAGGCCCTAGGGATTTGGTGGTGGTGGTGCGTGAGTGCGTGTGCACAGGTGGATGTGTGTGTACATGTGTGCAGGGGTGTGTGTGCAGGAAACCTTGCTTGATCCCCACCTTGGTGTGTGCTCTATGGGAAGCCTCTGGAGTGAGGAGGATGGATGGTCTTCCCACTATCCTGGCACAGTGACTTAACCAGACCAAGTGGAATGTGACCAAGCTGATCATAACACAGAAGGGGAGGAGAATTTGGCTAACTCACTTAGCCACAATACATTTTCTTCAGAAGAAGAAAGAAATTTCCCTGCAAATTTCTCTCAAAGGGAGGGAGCACAGTGAGGACCACCCCGGAAAAAGCCAGTGAGCTAGAGATTTCTGGATTTTAAAGGTCTGCCAGTGGATTTTCTATGTGGGGGTATGCAGGGGTGTGGCACCCATTTGCTGAAATCTCAGAGGTTTGTAGAACGGGCACTTTCAAATTTTTTGTTCTAAGCGGTTCCCTGACTTAGCAAATCTGAAATTACTAGCTTATCCACAGATCATCTATCCGCATGTCTGCATGCTGAAGACACTCTCTAAGGTTGTTTGTAGGGCTGCAGGCTGTTGAATACAATACAGATCCGTGTGCAGAAAGACATAATTATGACTTTCTAGGAACTGACACTAATGGATTGTTGATTGATTGATGGGCTGCCTAGTGATGATCCTGATAACCTGAGTGGTTTCTCTGCAAATGGTGCTAGAAGGGCAGTCAGTGTTTTGTATGAGATCATGGTAATAAAGAATGCAGTTTATAACTCAGTAGTACTCAGATGATCAATTAGCAAAAAGAGAACTACAAGGGAGCATGCAGTTCTGGCTCAGGAAGTAGAGTAATTCAGTTTTCATCTCCATAGGCGATTGGTTTAGGCTACAACCTAGAGCTATCAGGCCTTGGGGTCTACCTGAGAAAGGTGCATTGTAGATATTTTTATAATATTAAGACATTTCAGTTGCACCATCAGGTTCTTGCGATATGTCTGCCCAACGTGTGTTCTCCTGGAGAGGTGGTATGCGGTGGGGAGAGGTCACATTTGTGGCTCACTGACAGCCAGGCACTGAATCAGGAGTTGCATGTACCTAGATTCATTTCACCCTCACAAGAAACCTGTGGGGTGGATTTTGTTTGAACAATTTTAAAGATGAGGAAACTGAGGCCCAGGGATGTTACATGAGTTTGCCACAGCTAGCACTTCGGTGGGCAGCCAGGATTTGAGCCTGATGTGCCTGATGCCAAAGTCATCTGGTTTCCCAGAGCCCATATTATCCCTTGTAGGTCAATATTATCACTCAACGTGGGTCAATCTAGAATAGTAAGAGTAGCGCCAATGGCATCAAACAAAAAGTGAAGTGCTTCCTTTAAGCGGCGCTGGTTTCTGGGCATTTGGTTTTGTGTCATCTCCAGGCATCTGCAGAAAGTACTGCGTGGACAGGCGCTGGAGACTTTCTCCATCACACTTCCCTTTGCTGCTGTTTCTGCCTCTTTGTCTCTCTGTTGCCTTTAATCCCCATTTCTGCTGTGCAGTCCAATGTCAATAATGATAAATAATAAATCATCAATCCATTTCCACGAGGCATTAGTCTCCCTCCTTCCTCGTGGCGGGGGACCAGTTTGGCATTTGTGCTTCTGTAGGGTCACAGAGTCATCCCAGAGGAATGAGCTACAGGGAGGCTCGCCCTGCTGGTGCTTGGATCCATCTTGGAGATCCGTGGAAGAATATACATATTTTCTTCTTGTTAGCAGACAAAATACGAAAGGATATCACAATGCAGTCTCCTAACTATTGCTATTGATTCTTTAAAAGTTCTTCAGCGTATTCATTCATTCCTTCAACTAATGCTTGTGGAGTCTAACTTTATGCCACAAACTGTGCTGGACTTTGGAACATGAAGATGAAAAGCCACAGTCCAAACCCTTTAAGGTCCTATAAATTCAGTGGGGTGAGGGTGACAGACGCTTTCTTAAGGAAGTGTAACAGAGAGAACTGTTTGGAAGAAGATAATTCTAAAACAAGCACCACATTCTGCTTGGCATAGCGGAGAAGGCATCTCAGAGAATACAGCAGATGAGGTGTTCCTGAGGATACACAGGACTCGGTAGGTGAGGAAGCAACGTCGGGGGCAGCGTGTCTAGAACCACAAGCGGCTTGGAAATGCTCTGTGTAAAGTACCTGGTGGGAGTGGTTAAAAGCCAGAAAGAAGTATGCTGCTGCCAAATGCTTAATGATTTGTTTAGATTAGCCAGCTGGAGATTTTAACCCATAGGTGATAAAAATGTTTGCAGCGAAACAGTGACGAGATCAGATTTCTGTAGAGGACGATCCAGGAAGCAGGAGGAGGACACATTGGTGGATGTTGAGACTAGAAACAGGGAGTGAAACGGCAGCCGGGGAGAAAATCAAGGTAAGAGACAATAAGGTCTTGAGTTACAGTAGCGGCGGAGGGAAATGGCACAGGGAGATATTTAAAAAGCAGACTGAACATTTGGTGATCGTCTCACTACAGAGGGAAATAGAGTGTAAAGAATATAGGTAATCCCAATATACTGGCTTGAGCACTAGGAAGTCATGTCATTGTAAAAACTGCAGTCATTAATTTATGTGATAGACCTATACACTCATATATTGCAGATATAGCACAAATGTAGCATGCAAAAAGAAAACCCTCTTAACAGTTTGGTACCATACACATTAGCTGAAGCAAAGGATGCCATGCAAGGCCATACTTTCCATTGTGGTAGAAAATGCATTTTGGGCAGGGGGGATGCTAACACACAATGTATGTGGAATTAGTGATTTCAGTCTTCAATGGTATGTCAACGGATGCTTTTTGTTTTGTCTTACTTTTAACTTTAATTTTTATTTATTTAAAAAATGTTTTATGTTATTTATTTTTGAGAGAGAGAGACAGAGGGGCGGGGGCAGAGAGAGAAGGAGATGCAGAATCCAAAACAGGCTCCAGGCTCCACACTGTCAGTGCAGAGCCCAAAGCAGGGCTCGAACTCACAAACTTGGAGATCATGACCTGAGCCGAAGTCAGACGCTTAACCGACTGAGCCACCCAGGCACCCCTAAATTTAATTTTTAAATCATTTTTTTTTCATTCCAAGAACATAGTTTAACAAGACAAATAGCACTTCATCTTTTAATCATTCTCTGGGAATTGTCACTCTGCTATATTTTTTAATATCTGGCAGTTCTTCTCTTTCTCTGAAAATTCCTATTTCTCACAGTATCTGTTTCAACAGTATCTGTTGCAATATTATCTCCTCTGTGAGGACACAAATGATAGCCTACAGAATTCTGTGCTCTGAGTTATCTTGGTTTCCCTGGAATTTCTTTTTGTTTTTACTTGTGGTCTCTGTCTCTTAGATTCTCATAATTGTCTAGCCATCCTTGCTCTCCATTCATACTTACCAAGGAGGCACTCTGATTGAGCATGCATGGATGGGCTTGCCAATGGCAAAGGGACCTTATTATGGGGCTAAGACCACCAGTAGATGGCTCAGGATGGGGGAGAAATCCGGGGGCCTAAATGTTCTATACATAGTCAATCACCAGATCTTCTTTTGAGCACCACTCCTTACCCCGATCTTCCTGGGCATCTGGTGCCCTACATCTTGAGCCTCCCCAGGGTTCTGAGTGCTCAACTGCTTGTTTCTTATCAGCGTCTTCCTTAAGAGGCACTTCGATTCCGTCTTTCTCCACTTTGCCAGGTGAATTTCCACTCACTTGTCACCCAGAATTTGTTGACCTGTTGTCTGTTGTAATCTTTTCTCCATTCTTAGTGCCCATGTGGGCTTGTATCTTTTATAAACCCTTTGGTGGGACTTTGTTAGGTAGCAGAGATAAACCTGTGGGTTCAATCTTCCATGTGTAACCAGCAATCCTGGGTTGACTCCAGATGGTTCCTTTACAAGAAGACGAGTCCTGATGCCCTTGAGTTTTCAACCACTTCCTCTGGGCATGTTTTAACTAGATTTTTTAACTATGTACTATTAGTTTGGAACAAGGGCGCTTTCCTGGCATTTCTCTGCAATGAACCAGTGTTAATTCTGTGGTTCAGTATTAGAAAGACAATTTGGCCAGGGCAGGGACTCGATTTAGCTCCTCTATTTAAATTCTTCCTTTTGGGATAGCTATTACTGCTTGCCTCTGCTGCACAAGAATGTTATGAAGGCAGAACAGGATACTGTGGGTGAATTATGCTTTGAGACCTTAGGAAGAAGGCCAATCACTGAATTCAAGGAGTTCTTTTCTGTCAGGAGGCAGGCCTCAACTCCTTGAAAGAGGATATTATGATTTCTTACTCCTATTGCTTTAATAACAGAATAACATCAATTATTAAATTAAGGGTTCTTTGCAAAACCTTTTTCTGCCTCATAATTTCATAGTAATAGAGAGGTAAATCTAATTTTTAGCATTCAGCCTGTTAACCAATTACACTTAATAAGAATATCTGGCACCTAAATATTTTAATAACAAATAAAATAGAGTCAAGTTTTAAAATATTTAGATAAAATGGAGCTATTCTTAGGCGATCATCAGTTATTTCCTTTAAAATTACACGATGGATACATGAAAGGAGTCACACAGCGTAGTGTATCCTGGAATGGGGGTCCATTGAGGGAGATTTTCTTTCTTGATTTGGAACCAACAACTCTGAATGTGGTACTTGTGTCTCAGCACGTTCACTTGTTTGTTAAGTGGAAATGATACCACTTCTAAAGGATGTCACAGGGTTTTGTTTTTTAACTACCTCACTGAGAAGAGAAAATGATGCATGTGGTATCTACTGTAAAAATAAAAAGCATTATAATTATTTAAAAATCATACATACAGTGATTGGAATTAAACACCAAACTGTGTATTCCTATACACATAAATACATAAATATAGACTTCATACCTACATCTATCAATTGAAGAAACACAATGTGTTTTTCGAAGTATTGCTTCTCATTGCCTAGCATCAATATTAAAGCAGAATGAAGAGCTTCGCATAATATTTTGGTTTACATGACGTGCCATCATAACTATCGTTTTAACAATCACCACAAAAGGCTGTTAAACAACCAGGTGAGTAGTGCTTAAGAGCTCTGTGAGCAGACAATTGTCACGTTCTGAGTCCAGGGTGCACTGTGTAGAAGGTTCCTGGGGGCACCTGGGCTCTGGCAGTGTTTTTCCAGCCGTCTACACTCACCATCTTCCCAAACGCTCATCTGATTCCAAGATGGGGAGCTGTTGCATTTCATAAGACCCTCTACAGTCTCAGGAAATATGGCAGAGGGGAGAGAGCTAGGGGGACACCGTGGTGCCGGAAGGAGGAGGGTAGCAAGAAGAGCTTGTAAGTAAGAAAGCAAGATCTTGACTGAGCTTTTCTTAGTGAGACTTGGAAGGGTAGCAGGATTAAAGGTATAACTTTAATCATAGAGTTATGGAACCGGAAAGGATCCTAGCAATCATCTGCTAGTACAAGTACGTTTCCTCAATTGTCAATGAAAGTGCTAAGAGACTAAGTGACTTGCCCAAGGTGACACAGTTAATTGGAGGCCAAATCAGGACTAATGCCCGAATATCCTGCCTCAAGCTAGTGGTGTTTCCCATATATCATCCTACCTCGCGTAACTCCAGTAATGTCCTGGTAATTACTGATTTTCCCCCTGAACCACTGAATTTCATTTCTGAAATATTTTGATTTACAGAACTCTGAGACTCTCAACTTTCAGAGCCAATTCTTATGTCATCCAAAAGGCATTTTCAGCTGTTCCTGCTTTCTTAATCTCGGAATAATGGAATTTCCTCATGATATGCTTTAGAATTGAAATGCAAAGAGAAATGTTCTTTTATTTGCCCTTCATGGTACTCAAATATTGAAAAAGTGCTGACCTATCAATTGTGTTTCCTGCCATCGGCTGCCACCTCTTGCTGAGATCCACGTTCAGTGTGACAGTGTCTGGCAAAATGCAGGTCTGCTCAACAGCCCTTTCCCCAGCACACTCTTGGAACAGCTGTTAAGCTGCAACACTTCCCCAAAGCCGGACAGCATTGGGGGAAATTAATCAAACTGGAAGTGGTGTTCTCAATGAGTAACTTAGAGCATCTGAGGCAATCTCCCAGAAATGGATGGATTTGGTCTGCTGGCTGAGTTACTTCATTTCCAGAAGACAAGTTTCTTCTGAGTGGATGGTGTGTGTCATGCCTAGGCTGAGTACTCCAAGGGGCAATATATCTGTGGTCTCAATGGATTAATTCTCTCACAGGCCGTTTGTAAACCTACAGGTCCTCCATACTCCCTGTCAGAGGCACCAGATGCACAAGACAGAAAAACCCTGGGAGCCTGGCCCTGAGTGGGCTTTCTTGGATTGGCGAATGTTTTTAATCAAGGAGAAATGTTATCGCGGAAAATCTGGTGGCTTGTGGACTGGACAGTTGCCATCTGGGTCACTTGGTGATCAAGGCTTGTGCTTATCACAAAGATCTTTCCTCTTCAGAACAGCTGTCTCTCTGCTGAAGCTGTTGTTGAGCTGGTGAGCTGGACGATTCAGAAACAAGGGGGTGATGTTGCTCCAGAGACCTGGCACATGATGAGACACAGCGATGACTGCGGGGAACAGTGTTGTAATCTACAAATGCTTTATTCTGTATAGAAGTAGTCCACTGTGGCTTAACTATTTCCTGAAGGACAGATGACAGTGGGTCTAAACTCTTAAACGGTTGGCTGATTCTGCTGTCTGCCACAATGGAATATCCTCATAAATCAAAGCAGTCATCTTTCCAGGGCTAATGTGAATCTTATGGGCACCAAGGGAGATCATTTTCATTGCTGATTCCAGCCAGCATATTTATCCATAGTCTAGGGTAGCTTCTTTGCCATTCCAGGTTTTGATGCAAGTCAAAAAAGCAGACGTGGCTACTCACTCTTGTCCTCTCTCATAAACCCTGGAATACTTTAGCTAGATGTGTTTATTTCTGGATGCACCAGTATATTTTGCCGTCACATAAAACCTGGAAATTGCTGCTTTGCAAATATAGCAGAGCGTAGTTGCACATTTGAAACAGAAATGTGGTGCTCATGCCAACCTTCCCTTTTTCTCTCAGTTGTCTTGACTCAGAGGTTCAAAACTGCATTCCCTGGAAAAGTCTTGAATGTACATTCTGTCTTGTTTTCACATTCACGCCGTGGTCAGAGCAAGGCTAGGGGCATTTAAAACTTCTGAATACAGATGTCCTGAGTGCTTCATCAACTACTCCCTAAATAGTAGACAAAGAACTTTAAAAAATGAATGAGTTTCACTTCTGGCCTAATATTAACAGAATATAGCTTGAGGAATGAAGAACCCTCAGAGAGGTTGATCCTGAGTTCCTCAAATCAGAGAAAGCTAATCATTCCAGAGACTCTACACAAGTCTCTGAATGAACTTTTTGGAAGTTTTCTTTTCCATAATTAGGATGGAGTATGTGTCCCTAGAGAGCTCCTGGTGATTGCAGCGGTAGCTGTTAATGGCTTTTTTTCTACAAATGGCTTCTTCCCCCCGCCCCCACCCCAGACTGCAGTTTCAGCTGGGCTTTAGCAAATTACTTTTGTCTCATGAATGCATTTTGAAGAGTATGAGCATATTTTTTTCCCAAAAAAGGCTGACCTGTCTCTAGGTTCTGTCTTTTAGAAAATTTTTTTTAATGTTTATTCATTTTTTTGAGGGGTGGGGAGAGAGAGAGCAAGCAGGGGAGGGACAGAGGGAGAGGGAGACACAAAATCTGAAGCAGGCTCCAGGCTCTGAGCTGTCAGCACAGAATCCAACACAAGGCTTGAACCCACAAACTGGAAGATCATGACCTGAGCCAAAGTTGGATGCTTAACCAACTGAGCCACCCAGGCGCCCCTTTAAAAAAAAAAAACAGCACAACAAACCTTTAATGTTCATTCATTTTTTTTTGAGAGAGAGAGAGAGAAGGAGAAAGTGTCTAGGTTCTTTCAAAAGAGACCATAGTTTGGTACTCTTTGAGCTAAGAATGTGGTTCTCCAGTGAAGATCATTAGGAGGTTTGGGAACTAATTCATTTGTACTGTCATGGGACTCTTCCTGCCTGCTTCTACTGAAGAGGTGTGGACAGCAAAGATGGGAGAAAGCCCTCTCCCACCTCTACCCACCCCTTTGCTCCCCACCTACCACTGGATGTACAATGGATATGAAGGGGAACCTGTTCTATGATTCTTTTTATTAATTAATTTTTAAATTTATATCCAAGTTAGTTAGCATATAGTGCAAAAATGATTTCAAGAGTAGATTCCTTAATGCCCCTTACCCATTTATCCCATCCTCCTTCCCACAATCCCTCTAGCAACCCTCTGTTCACTATATTTAAGAGTCTCTTTTGTCTCCCTCTGTTTTTATATTATTTTTGCTTCCCTTCCCTTATGTTCATCTGTTTTGTATCTTAAATCCCTCATATGAGTGAAATCATATGATATTTGTCTTTCTCTAATTTTGCTTAGTATAATACCTTCCAATTCCATCCATGTAGTTGCAAATGGCAAGATTTCATTCTTTTTGATTGCCGAGTAATACTCCATTGTATATATACACCACGTCTTCTTTATCCATTCATCCGTTGATGGACATTTGGGCTCTTTCCATACTTTGGCTATTGTCGATAGCATTGCTATAAACATTGGGGTGCATGTGCCCCTTTGAAAGAGCACACCTGTATCCCTTGGATAAATACCTAGTAGCGCAATTGCTGGATCATAGGGTAGTTCTATTTTTAATTTTTTGAGGAACCTCCATACTGTTTTCCGGAGTGGTTGCATCATTTGCATTCCCACCAGCAGTGCAAAAGAGATCCTCTTTCTCTTCATCCTCGCCAACATCTGTTGTTGTCTGAGTTGCTAATGTTAGCCATTGTGACAGGTGTAAGGTGGTATCTCATTGTGGTTTTGATTTGTATTTCCCTGATGATGAGTGATGTTGAGTGTTTTTTAATGTGTCAGTTGGCCATCTGGATGTCTTCTTTGGAGAAGTATCTATTCGTGTCTTTTGCACATTTCTTCACTGGATTATTTATTTTTTGGGTGTTGAGTTTGGTAAGTTCTTTATAGATTTTGGATACTAACCCTTTATCTGATATGTCATTTGCAAATATCTTCTCCCATTCCGTTGGTTGCCTTTTAGTTTTGCTGATTGTCTCCTCTGTGCAGAAGCTTGATGAGGTCCCAATAGTTCATTTTTGCTTTTGTTTCCCTTGCCTCTGGAGACGTGTTGAGTAAGAAGTTGTTGAGGCCAAAATCAAAGAGGGTTTTGCCTGCTTTCTCCTCTAGGATTTTGATGGCTTCCTGTCTTACATTTAGGTCTTTCATCCATTTTGAGTTTATTTTTGTGTATGGTGTAAGAAAGTGGTCCAGGTTCATTTTTCTGCATGTCGCTGTCCAGTTTTTCCAGCACCATTTGCTGAAGAGACTGCCTTTATTCCATTGGATATTCTTTCCTGCTTTGTCAAAGATTAGTTGGCCATACGTTTGTGGGTCCACTTCTGGGTTCTCTATTCTGTTCCATCGATCTGGGTTCTCTATGTCTGTTTTTGTGCCGGTACCATACTGTCTTGATGATGACAGCTTTGTAATACAGCTTGAAGTCTGGGATTGTGATGCCTCCAGCTTTGGTTTTCTTTTTCAAGATTGCTTTGGTTATTAGGGGTCTTTTCTGGTTCCATACAAATTTCAGGATTGTTTGTTCTAGCTCTGTGAAGAATGCTGGTGTTATTTTGATAGGGATTGCTGAACCTGTTCTATGATTCTTGACCCCATCACCCACTTTGAGATAATAAAGAGGAGAGAGAAGGAGAGGAAGGTAGAGAACCTGTAAAGAGACTGTCTGAGGAGAGAGTATTGTCATGTTTAATGCCACTCCTCTTGCAAAAGGGCTGGGGAAGGGCTACCTACCACAACCAAGCCCAGTGAGGGGTTACTGTAAGGGAACCACGCAGGGGATTCTGAAATATGTTCTTGTAGGTGGGACTCAAAGAGAACTGGCTTAAGCCTATGAAAACCTAAAGAAGACTATGGACTCGGGTCTCTTTCCTGCTTGGAGTGTAGATAGAGGAGGCGGATGGCTTGCATGAGGTCAGAGGTCAGACACAGCTGCTGGTCTGGAGAGGACTGCCAGGGCAGGTGATGTGTGAGTGTCCTAGAGATGACCCCGTGGGAGAAAGAGCAGGACTGGGGACCTAACCAAAAAGGCCTGGGGGGTAAGGGCACTTCCACAGACTGAGGCTGCAAACAGACTGCTGGACGCATAGGGGCTGCGGGAAGCCTTGAGAGTAAGCAAGAGGTCCTCCTGCCCTGAGTCATGGCAATTACCAGGAAAAGGGCCCTGCACAAAAATTTGTCTGTATCTGGGACCTGAAGGGACTTTTAGAAGTGTCAGTGACCTAAAAGTGAGCAGAAAATTCCTAGGCCTGCTGGGGTTTTCATCCAAGGTAGGAGAATATTATATGAAATGGCAGTGAAGCAAAAATAAAGATGCATTTTTAACACATCACAAATCATGTTTGCTGAATACATTAGATACACTCTGTTTACCCCAAGGATCTGAGTTGATAGAAAGTTAGCAAAGGAAGTTTCCCAGAGGAATCCCGTACCGCAGTTCATTTCAACTAGCTGGGTACATAATAACTCATGCTTCCTTCTGTAAAGTCGGAAGACCAGGTCTCCTGGCCAAACATATTCTGGCATGTGCTCACAAGGTACAGGAGCAGCTTTGGGATGTCTTGATTTTGTCCATTTTCATGTCTCTTTCTAGGCCCCAGCTCCCTCACCCCTCCCACCCTCCACTCTTCACCCCAGGGGCTGAATGCTGACTTTTTCTAGTTGGAGGTAAGAGGAGTGGCAAAGTGGGTAATGACCTAGAGTCCTAGAGGGCTTGCGTCGTGTTGTGATTTGGGAAGGGAAATGGACAGCTTCTCTAAAAATTAAGGGAAGGTTTCAGACCCTCCTAAGAAGATGTCAAGTGGTCCTGAATGTTTCTGCAGAGGAGTAACAGAATCTTCTCCTTTTGTGTCTTTCTCTCGCTCCTCTCTGGGGTCTGCAAACACACGTTGGTGTTTGTTTAGCTTTGTTTTCCTTTGATCCTGAGGAACTTTTTTTCCTTGCTGAAGCAAATCCCCAAACTTGCAGCCTGGGGAGTCAGAAGGCAATGTCTGTTTTGGGTGCAGACAAAGACTGGTGAGTGACATCAGAGCATTCAGAAAGTGACCCCTTGCACTAAGGTGCAGGAGAAACGCTGTGATTTGGGACTGCCATTTGAGGTTCTAAAAGGCAGAATGTCAGAAACATTCAAGATAATGCACATGGGAACATCTTCCTCCCAAATGCCAGACTTGCAGAGAGTCTGGGTTTCCTTTGCTGTGTAAATGCTTCTCTTTTTTGCCTTTCCTGAGAACTGGAGATGATCCTTTAATGCCAGATTTTTCCCTCTTCACTCTAAAGGCAATCTGTTCTATGCTTTCCCCGCCTTGAGTGCTGACATGACTTTGACGTGCCTTTGATGAACCACACACCATTTGCCAGAAAGGAAGAAAAGAGGTAGGGATGAAGATCACGTAAGAACACACACATTTTTGGCCTTTCAGAGATTCAGCAAGATGGAGAAAAGGAATAAATAAATGAGAAGGGTGCGAGTGACTGTGTTTATTTTCTCCCTTTGTTCACACTCTGACCATAGCATAGCTAAGCATGGGGGTCTGGGACTAGAGACTCCTTTGAATTCCACCTCCACCTTCCACTAGTTAGGACCCTGGGTCGGTTACTTTTATCTCTCTGTGCCTCCACTTCTGCATCAGTAAAATGACAATAAAAATAATATTTACCTCGTAGGGTTGTTGTATATATAAAGGGCTAAAAAGGGCGCCTGGTGCACAGGTGGTGTGACGTATTTGTTACCTACTGTTATTTCCTCATCTTCTAGTAATTTTCTGGGTCTGTAGAGATCTGAGGTGGGAAAGGATGATGTGAAGAAAAGTTAGGTCCAACCTCCACTGGATTATTTATTTGTGATTTGCAACTACACTTAATTCTCCATCCATGTTATTTTTAGGCAGCATTAGGGTTGGTTATAACAGGGTTCATGAGAACTTGAATCTTTTCACCCATTTATTCAGACATTTGTGTTTGTTCATCTATGGATTATTTATTTGAGTTAGGGCACTAGGAAATTTCCAGACTTGTATACAGCACAGGGTTTGCTCCTTAAGGAATCTACAGCTGGTTAATGATATAAAACAATTAATACTTAATCAGAATGACTCTGGAATATGCTGTTAAATCCCAATAAAGAAAACTAGTCAGAAATAAATGGCCCAGCAAAACTATTTTGAGAATAAACTCAGTGTTTGTACTGTGAGACTGAGATCTCTAGCCGTATTCACCTATACCATTAAGTCTTCCGACCACAAATGTGGCCTCAGGCCTCGTTTCCCCTCATATTTACCAGTGTCTTGCTTTGAAATGACCTGGCATTTTTCCTTCTGTTGGGAACAGGAGGCGCTCCCTGCTTCTACACTTCTACTAAATGCCTGGTATGACCTAAACACTCTGAGCCTATTTTAGGCAAAAACAGTTTAGGGATTATTAATTATGTGGGTACAGACCATGATTCTGTATTTCATTTTTGGATGTATTTTAGCCCACAAACCATGCCTTCTCATTTGTCATCTGGGCTTTATGGAGATGTATGAAGTATGTATCCACTTTTAAAAACAAGGAATCTCACAGATGACACTTTTTTTCTTGAAAATGAAATAATATTTTATGGAAAGGAAAATGATCCATTTTTGATTTGGTGGTTCTTTTTTAAAAAATGTTTGTTTGTTTGTTTGTTTAGAGAGAGAGAGAGCGAGAGCAGGGAGGGAGCAGAGAGAGAGGGAAGGAGAGAATCCCAAGCAAGCTCCACCCTCAATGTGGAGCCCGATGCAGGGTTCAATCACATGACCATGAGATCATGACCTGAGCCGAAATCAAGAGTCAGATGCTTAGCCAACTGAGCCACCCAGGCACCCCTTGATTTGGTTCTTCTTATGGGCTCGAGAAAAGCTCAAGTCTTCAATGTTTTTGACTGCTAGCAAAATTTTATCTGGCCTTCCAATATAGTTCACCTAGACAATGAACAGTGAAATGTCCGATGGTAATCCAAGATGTAAATGGAAAAATAATGGGCCAATCTTGTACTCTGAAAAGGGAACTTACTGTTTGACCCACATCAGTCACTTACTCTTCTGGGCCACAATTAAAAATGAGACGTTTATCACGGTAAAGCTTAAATTATTTTTAAGGTTCTTCTATCCCTAAATGACTAGTATTCTAGATCTGTGCTCTTCAGTCTAGTAACCATTAGCCACATGTGGCTCCTAAGCACTTGAAATGTGGCTGGTTCAAACCGAGATGCACCGTAAATGTAAAACACACACCGGACTTTGAGGAGTTAATACAAAAGAAAGACTGCAAAATATTGAGTACATTGGGTTCAATAAAATACATGACTAAATGAACTTAACCTATTTTTCTACCGTGACTATAGAACGCTTGAAATTACATGTGACTTACATTGTATTAATATGGGACAGCACTTCCCTAGACCTTCAAAACAAAGGGATTGGAAATTTGTCTTGAAGGACTTGTAGTGTTTAATGATCATTGTTTCAATATTAAGGTCATTATGCCTCTAAGGTCAGGTTTTCAAACTTAAAATTCTTATCCACACCAAAGTAATACACTGTGCATGGACAGATATTTGCCACCAAGTTCCTCTTGAAATTACTTCCTGCTGAGGTCCTCTGGGAGTTCCACAGTTACAATGCTCAACATTCAACCCTTATGGTACTGTCTCAACTGTATCATAAAAGGCTATCAGGAAATACACCAAAATGTTAAGAGTGATTATTTCTAGGTGGGGTACTGAGCGATTTTTTCATTCTTTTTTATTATTTTCATGTTTCAATCTTTCAACAAGGTCTAAATTAATTTCTTCATCAGAAAATGCATCTCTTTACATTTCAGCATGAATGATTTTATAAATTCTACAAATATCACAAATATGTAAAAAAAAAAAAGAGACCAACTTAAAAGGAAATATCCCAAAAGGCTTTAATCTACTTTTCTCCATTTCCAATTTTCCTACAGCAAATAGGTTACTTCTACCAAGAGAGATAATACACCTTATTTTAAAATCTCAATATCCACCCACCCTTTAAACCGTGAACCGACATTAATTTGTAGCATGCTGATTTTCTTAGAACTCCTGAAGCTTTTATCTCTGCTGTGTAAGACTGAAGAGCAGATGCTTTAGGTTTTAGCTTAGATCTTGATGCTAACACAGCTTTTTAATAATTTTATGACTACCATCAAATAGAACAGTAGTTAGAGTATATGCAGAAGACAGGGAAGGAATCCCAAAGATAGTTTAATATGCCACTGTGTTTGGGGGATTAGGTTGTACTTTAAAAGCAGCCATCTAAAAGAAATGGCATTTACATCTGACACCTGCAAAACAGGAGAGGGCAGTCTCCTGCATGCAACTCATATGGCCACTCAGGAGGGCGCTCTCTCTCTCTCTCTCTCTCTCTCTCTCACTCACACACACACACACACACACACACACACACACACACACACACACGCGCGCAGAGTGAGCAGGGTTGTGCCCTATGCTGTCTTGCTAAGCATCTCCTGTAGCTGCTTTTTTCATCACTCTCAGAGACCAGAGCCACCTCCCTGCCCACTTCAGGTACCACGGGGCTAGGACAGGCAATGCTTTCACGTGTGCAGAGGTGTCCGTGTTCGGGCAAGGCCAGAGGCCCAGCCAGGTCTGCTGTCAGCCATGTTGGCTTTGGAAAGCACTGGGCTTCTAAAGGCCTATCAGGTATGACTGTTCAGCCTGGCAATATTATACTCATTTTTTTTTTTTTTCCTTCTTGAGGAAAAGTGTCTTTTTGTAATTCCCACGTGGCAACAGCTCTGTGGACTACAGCACTTTGGAACGGAACAGGACTTACTGTTAGTAGTGAAGATGACTTCTCCTTCCTGCGGGGTAGGATCGGTATCCGGGACCACCTGCAAGGCTCCCACCGTCCGGACAGCAGGGTCCAAAGTGACTGAACTTTCATTTACAGTCGTGTCGCTTGCGCCCGTGATCTGGTTGGTGGGTGGGCCTCCCAGAGATCCCTCGAAGTCAGTGGGCAAGTCATCCATGCAGTCAGCATTGGGCTGATAATGAGGAGAAAAGGATCTCTCCTTAGTGTTTGTCATCCAGTTAGAGATGAAATGTTTACAGCCTAAATATTTTGTTTCAGTGGAAAACCGAGTTCTTTACTGTTTTCCTCCTGAATCACTTAAAAAAAGTATATTCTACTATAGTTTCTGCAATTAACATGAAAACATCTTCCAAAATTTCCTTTCCAAAGTTTCTGTTTAGATCTAGATATAGCGTTTCAATTCCAGGAGAAACAATATTCATATATTAATATAATACTTGGGGGGGCCATAATATTTATTTATGATGATTACCTTTCCTTGTATATACTGTTTACTCCTCATATAGAAAGTAGCTGACTGCTGATAATTACCCCCAAAGACCCACACATTTTCATAAATGCACTGATGACAGGAGAGTAGGGAGGGGGCACAGAATCTGACTCATGGTGAATTGTTTATTAGAGATACACACAAAAGCACAGGGTACTTTTGTTATGATGGTGGTTAAACATAAGCCAAAACCAGCTGTAAAAAATGCCCTATTTACTTAATGTGCAAATCGATCATACGTTGGTCAAATCTTAATTAAAATTTTAGAATCATAAAACTAGGGTGAAATCATTTAATTTGATTATCCAATCATTGCAAGACTTCTGTCCCTCCAGGCCCCTCATCCCCAGATGTCTGACAGCCCCCACTTGAACAACACAGAAATGGGGAGCTCTCTACTTTGCAAGACAACCTGTGTTGGCCAGCCTTTGTTAGCCTATGCTATCTTTGGGCAAAATCTTTCTCTTTGTAGGTTTTTCTCTTTGGTCTTAGTTCTGCTGTTTGAAATGATATTGAATATATTTATATCTCCTTCAAAAACAGCTTTTAAAATGATTTTCAGTTGTTATGCCTCTACCCAAACTCACAAAAATTATTTTATTTAAAAAAAAAATTTTTTTTTTCAACGTTTATTTATTTTTGGGACAGAGAGAGACAGAGCATGAACGGGGGAGGGGCAGAGAGAGAGGGAGACACAGAATCGGAAACAGGCTCCAGGCTCTGAGCCATCAGCCCAGAGCCTGACGCGGGGCTCGAACTCACAGACCGCGAGATCGCGACCTGGCTGAAGTCGGACGCTTAACCGACTGTGCCACCCAGGCGCCCCATAAAAATTATTTTAAAAAGATGGTGTTGCAGAGATCTGGTCTTAAGAAATACTAAGAATTTTTGCTTACATATCTCAATGGATACAGATCAGGATGGGAGGGATTAGGTGAGGAAAATTCTGGATTGGCATTGACTGAATTAACATCATAATGACTACACTGTGTTCAAAGATCAAAGGGAAAATCCATAATTCCTGGACTCACTGGGAGCACAAAGCAAGCAATCCAAAGCAGGGGACTCTTGTCCTGATTTCCTCCTCTTAAGCCAGTCTCTCAAGCTCCACACCTGTGTTTCCAATAGCCAGTTGGAAATTTCCAATCTCACAAAAATCTCAAATTCAGCTCATTCCCTCTTTCTCTGTATTCTCTCTTTATTTCACCTCTCCGTCTGTTAGAACTGGAACTCAAGGTATAAAAGTCAGTGCACTGAATGACCAACCCACCATATTTTTGAAATTTAGAGACAGCGACATAAGCTATATTAGGAATTTTCTCTCCCCATTACCTTTTCTTCCATTACAGTTTCTTCCCTGGTATATTCCATTCTCTACTTTCTCAACACAGCAGTCTTTAAAACAAAACAAAACACAGGTCTGATTCTTCTTCTTCTTTTTTTAAGTAGGCTTCATAACCAGCACTGAGCCCGACACGGGGCTTGAACTCTGAGGTATAGACCTGAGCTGAGGTCAAGATTCAAACGCATAACCAACTGAGCCACCTCAGGGGTGCCCTGATCCCTCTTTTCTCTTAGAGAATAAATTATAAGCTCCTGAATAGGGCAAAACAGGCTCTCTACAGCCTCATGGCAGCCAGCTCTTCTGGCCTCACCTTAGCCTTTGGAAACACAGAATACCATATATTCCCTATCTCAGTGCTATAGCTTATGCTGTTCCTCTGATCAGTCCCAATCACCCGCATTGCCTTCCCCATCCCAAGGTCTCAACCTGACTGTGGTGAACTCGTAAGCATCCTTCAATTCCCAGGCCAACCATCACCTTTTCTAAGTACTGTTGCCTCCCAGGTAGCATGTTGGATACTGTAATACTTTGTAGGTATTTCTCCCTGTGTTGTGGTTTATTTGTAACTGTGCTTGTCTCTGTCTTACTCTACTAGTTCACAAGCTTTCTCCCTCCAGCTTCATTCAAATATAACTGATATGTAACATTCCATCAGTTTAGGTGTATGACAGAATTATTTGATATACATATAGACTGCAAAATTATTAACACCTAAGTTTAGCCAACATCCATTACCTCACAGAGTTGCAAGGTTTTTTTCGTGTGTGATGAGAACTTTTAAGATCTACTCTCTTGGTAACTTTCAAATAGACAAAACAGGATTGTTAACTACAGTCACCATGCTGTATGTTACATCCCCAGGATTGCTTTATAATTTTACCACCTTTACCCATATAACCCCCACCCCCTAACCCCCAACCTCTGGCAACTACCAGTCTGTTCTTTGTTTCTAGTTTAGTTTTTTAGATTCCACATAAAAGTGAGACACGAACTTTTTAAAGTGAAACAACTACATTACGTTGATCTTAATTTCCAAGCTCTCATATAGTGTCTAACAATTACAAGGTGCTCAGTAAATGTCGATTTGAACATTTTAAGTGTCTCAGTTTACTACCATGAAAAGCTGGGAATGTTACTATCTGTCCTAGATCAGTTAAGGGAGGATTTGAGAAAATGCTTTAAAACTGTCAAGTTCCGTGTGAAGGTACGGTATATTATTCAAGAATACCAGAATATGCCACCCCAAAATGTGCTGTTGGCATAAGGATTATTTTGCACTGAAGACAGTTGAGAAGAAGCAGGTAAAGAAATGTTCTCTGCCCTCCTCCCATCTGCCCAAAAGTAGGACATTTTGTAAAGGTGGCCCCCCTCCCTGTACCAGGAAGAGAAGAACATTCTGATCACCAGAGACTGGGAGTTGACACCAAAATGGATCTGTAATAATACACCTTACTAATATGCCCTTCTCTGCCATTAGTTTCCCTCATATATGTACTTTCCCAGAATTTGCTGCCCGAGAAACTCAAGGTCCTTTGGTCACTTCTGTTAAAATTTGTTCTTTTGTGAAGATGCTCTGTATGTCCAAGTTCTGCCCACCCCTTTGAGTTACTCATCCCTAAGTGCTCCCATGTGCTTGTGCAGTGCACATGTTAATAAATGTCTGGTTGTTTTTCTCTTGTCTATCTTTTACCGGTCTCATTTATAGGGCCCCTGCTAGAGAACCTAGACGGGTAGAAGGGAAAGTATCTTTTTTCTCTCCCCTACACTATATAAAAACGCTTATAAGCAAAACCAATTGTATGGGGGGGGGGGCGGTGTCAGGGACGAAAGGATTTCACAATGAGCATACTGTGCTGGTTGGTCTTTCCTCCATGGGCATCTGAATGCAATCACATATGCGGTAACCACTGACATAGTTTTCAAAATGTTGACTTCGCTTGTTGATTTTGTTTCTTCATTTTTGTCTTTTCTTTTTTTAAAAAAGTTATTAATTTTGAAGCAGAGTGTTCCCTTTTATTTTGTACACTAGGAGGAACGGTATTATATTTTTAACAGAAGCAGGAAAGAGAAAGAGCTAATTAGCTCAGTGGGGCTGTTAATGGTGGCGGGCATGAATAATTTGGCTTAGGTATAATATTTCATAGACCAAACATTACAGAAACTCACAGTTTATATCTACTCTAAGTGGTTCATCCAAGAGAAGAATGTTTTTGTAAAGGGACCCAATTTATATACCTCGAAGAGAAATTACAGTCATAATGTTTAGCAGAAGATCTCAAATACCATCTGCAAGTGAACACTGCATAGGTATTCAAATTCAGTTTAGCATGGGAGAAACCACTCAAATAAACCAACCTCTAGAAGTCAGGAACATGGGAATACCCCAGCTACATGGAATTTTCTCTTCGGTAACTATCATGCTATTTATAACAGGACAATAGCGATAGAAGGTGTTCACTGCTGGGATATGAATGGCCTGGGTGATATGGTACCTCAGAGGAGTACTCACTGAGATCTGCATTCTGTCGTTCTACAAAGACTCGCCTAGAACTGACTGGAGAGAAACGAGGGTGCAGATCTGTTGTGTAGATAAAGGGATGAAAACACTTCTGACAATGAAGGCCTCCCTCCTTTTCAGTTCTGTATCTTATTTCTCTTGGCAAAATATTGTAAAAAAAAAAAAAAAAGATACCCACTATAATGGGAATTTCATGATCCACAAGCTGTGCTTTCATTCTTTAGCTCATTTTAGGGAAATCCACTTTACAAAGTGAAAATGTCCCCAGCTCTCAGCTTTCGGCTTATGTGTGGTGTGCCTTATAGCAGAGGCAGCCACAAGGATACTCAATTAAAAACAAAAACCAGAAACAAGCCAAAAAAAAAAAAAACCCTTACTGCCTGTATCTGGACCATTTAGTTGACCAAGATTACAACCAAGTAATGAGTGGTGAGTGGACACAGTCCAAAGGAGACCAGACTGAATTTCATAAATATGATTCTGTAACTGACAGCCTTCTGGCTCTGAGGGGCAACAATGCCACAGACGTTTACTGAACACCCATTATACGAAAGGGATACAGAGATAAGAACCACTAGGGACTAATTGTTAGAGACTGACAACCTCTTTTCAATTTTCCTTGATTAAGAATAGAGTATAAGGAATTTAGAAAAAAAAATTATACAACAATATCTTTAAGCTGCATAAAGAGGGCTTCAGTTAGCTGAAGTGTTTACTAAGTGAGAAGGCTGTGAACTTGCCCAGTGACATGGAAAGTTGTATGAATGCAATAAAACATCATCTTTTTGGTATGGTTTAGGCATGGTGCTACCCAGTGGTGAAGCATGGAGTGAAACAACATCCCCAATTCCTCCCAGATCCAGACTTCAGTATCATCCTCTAGGACACGACCAGAGAAACCTTGGGGAGGCATGAGGGTAGCCATATGCCTTGGTGGTTCCTGAGAAGTGGCCCACATGCCTTCTTCTTTCTGGAGGACGTTCTGTTCTCTGGGGCAAGCACAGATGCGTGTCATGTTCCTGTGCAGCTAGCCTTTATGAATCCTTGGCAAAATCCAAAAGATGCTACCAATGTTTATTTTTCTGGAAGTCAAGTGTGGTGAGTAAAATCCTACCCGTACTTGGTGAGCATGAAACCATGTACAAAATGCCCAACTGCTAAAAGTTAAAATGTTTTTAATTTTGGAAATAAGCCCAAAGGCCACCCAACAGTTCTATTTTGAAAACAGTATTTGTATCGTCAACTCATTCTCAAGTAGCTTCTGAAGAAGTCGTACCTCCTCTGGAGAAGTCTGAAGTCAAATGCTATTTAGTTCGAAACGTAACCACCAGGGGTGGTTTGGTTTCACTGTCCTGACCAAGAAGCACTGGGATCAACATTTAGGAGCTTTGAAAATATCCTGAGCATTAGAAACTGGGTCAAATAATGTGACTGTCTACCTTGAATTGTGAGTATTCTAAAGGTTCTGGAGACTAAAGATAACATACACATATGCAAGCACACACATACATACATTTCCCATCTCCCTTGCATGAGTGCAAACCCTGCGTTCGATTTTCTAGGCTCCTAGTATCTGGTAGAGATGATGGGCTCTTACTCATATTTCATGCTCACTGTAATTGATTTTTACCTTGAATGCATTGTGCATTTACAACTCTGGCCTGAAAATGTAATGCATTGCCTTTCAGAATCTAGCTCGCAGCTATAGTCACACAAGCCGATTTGCGTTTGGTGTGTCAACCATGATACACAGCATACAGCTTGCGTTGAGGCAGCTGGTACAGGGTAGAAAATTCTCCAGCCAATGCATGACCTCATAATGCTTCAGGTGTGCCCTCTCCAACAGAGCCCCTCTGGTAGTCCTGGCATAATTAGCATTTTGGCATTAAAGGAAGCCTTTGATATTTGATCTGATCCTTTCTTCTTCAGTGACATCTTGGGACCATTAACATTCTCTTTACTCTCTGCCATCAGTAGTGAGAAGTGACAACAGAGAGGCTGCAGCCGAGTGGAGGGGCCGGCGGGCGGGGGTGGGGGGGGGGGAGGTTGATCTCTGTACCCTGTTTGTCTAGCTTCTTTTAGACAGCGCCTATGTTTTTCTCACATCTCTGTGCAGCCCTTGGATTTGGTGGCCTGGCTTGCTTCCTGCCCTCACCACAGCAGCTGGTGCCTCACCAACCACCAGCTCGTGGGGCTCACTTTAATATAATCCTGGGAAAGTCCTTCCCTGGAGCATCAAACCGGCCAGCTGGTGGGATTCTCTTTGCACTGGGGGATAGGCTCAATTTTATGAACATACGACAGAGGGCACCAGCTGGATGGTAGTGTCAGAATGAAGCAGCTCTGGCTCTGGTTTCCTGTTCTCTGCAGAGATCTGAGTTGAGCAGAGGCTCTGGGCCGGGTTCCCAGTGGCTATCCTTTCCTCCCATTGTCCGGAAGAGCTCCTTTGCAGTGAAAGCTAGCCATGGTGCAACCCAGTGGTTGTAGGGCAACATCGGAAAGTGAGGCACGCAGACCTCCTTGCTGACAGTACGTGAGTGATGACACACAGGAGGCAGTCAGTGTGCAACCGGGCCGTCCAGCCTCTGCTGTGTCCTGCCTGTACTCGCACCCTGCAGCCTAGATGAGAAGCTTAGGAGCTGACACGGACGTGGTGAGAGGGCCGCGATGTTCTCAGAGTGAGAAAAAGTGAGAAGAGAAATGTTTCAGACATGGGTGTTCTCTTGGGGCCTCAGCAGATGACGGCTCTGCCAGGACGATGAGAGGGTCATAGAAAATCCAGGTGTGATGTTTTCTCCCTGCTTGGGGGGTGATGCAGAAAGACACATATTACGATGCTGTAGGCTGTGCTGTGCTTACCGGGATCCCTAGGGCTTTAAGAATGTTCATCTTGCACATGGGGCAGGTGCGATGGTCTAGAAGCCAGGGGTCAACACAGGACTTGTGGAAAAGATGCCTGCAATGAGAACCATACATCTTAGAGTGGCGGTAACCGCACAGACTACCTAGTCCACCACAGCCCAGAGACTTGTCCAAGGTCACTCGACTGCTCAGAGGCACAGCCGAGACTTGAACCTCCATCTCTTAGCTCCTGGGCCAGTGAGCTTCCTGGTATACCCTGTGCTGATTTAGTCAAAATCTGTCTGGATCCCAGGACTGTCCTCTACGATTCACAACAGTCTTCCAAGTTTCAGAAAACGTAGAGGATGCAGACACAGAGAGATTTTTCTCTTTTTCAATAGGAAGAATGCTTAATGGAAAGAATGCAGGTGGGGAGGCCTGCACAGGCCTTTCAGGATAACTTGCGACTTGTAAATAAATCCAAACTTTCTTTTTCCACAGTCAGAAGACAACTGCAAAATAAAGGCTTGTTTCCATTAATATTTGGGCTCTCACACAAAAGGGCAAAAGAGCTCCTGGAAGCATTTAACAATACAGATGACATTTTATGTTGTTATGGCTGCTGGCTGTCAAATCAGAAGCCAGAGTGAAGGGTACCGTACCCTTTCCTGTTTGTACAGCTGATGTGCTCAATCAACTCCACTGCTGTTCTCATGTGGCACTCCCGTGAGCCTTCACTGCATGCCAGCAGGAGGGGGGCATTCAGTAGGCACAGGGGGGCCTCCTAACTGACCTTTCATTCAACTTGGCTCTCAAGAGCCCAAGAGATTATCAGGGACTGCTCCAGTCAGAAGCTTCTCTTCTCACAAGACTCCAGACCCAGGCAGAAGCAGTCAGAACTTCCTGCCTGGGGCAAGAAGACAGGGAACCATCTGTTTTAAGTATGAGGGCTTCGCAGGACATTCCATTCATGCCTGACTTTGTCCTCGGCTGTGCACTGTTTACTCTCTTCTCTCACCTTTGTTTTCTTTCCTTCTATCAGTCTAACCCTTTTCTTTGTGTTAGAGGGCTTTAGGCTCAAATGCTTAAAGGGGACCCATAAATTAGGGAAGAGTGCAGGAGGGGCCAATTTTTTAAATGGAAATTGAGAAGAATCCACATGCCAAGGATGGGGTTAGCTGTACTCTGGATATGATTAGATTGGGGATTAGAACAGGAGAGTAGCAACCTGGATGTGTCATCATGTTTCCAGATTGCTGTTTAGAATGCCTGCAGATTTATTCCTTAGAAGACACATATCACATTCATTCGGTCCTTTACCCATACATTCATCCAACAAGTAATAAATGCTGAGAACTGTGCTCAACACTGGGAATCAGCATGGTAGTGATTTGGCTCCTTCCTTTAGGGAATGTAATGGGAGGAGAGGTTAATAAAATAACATAAATAAACTACTTAATGACAATAGTGCTAAGTATCACCTTAGAAGAACATGGAGTTTGGGAAGGCTTATGACTGGAGATTTATTTTGTTTGGGTACTCAGGGAAGATTTTCCCGATGAAGTGCCAAAGTGAATACTTGAGGGCTACACAGACATTACCCGCATGAAATGGGAGGGGAGAAGGGTATTCTAGGCACAATGACTGACTGGCACGAGAACCCTGAGCTGGACACTGGCAGAAGTGAGGGAGGGACGAAAGCAGGAGGAAATCACCCTGCCCCCCAAAAGCAGTATGGACCTCCCTAAGTTCAGGCTCTGCACTCAGGAAACAAGTTCTGAATCTGAACTTGCTCACCAACTGTGTTCCTCTGGGGAAAAAAGGTCAAACATTCTGATCCTTCTGACTGTTCTTGGGAGGCAGCCTCTGTCGTGTTTCTGGCATACATGTTAGAGTCAGAAAGGAGGGCCAGTCATTAGCTGTTTTAACCTCAATAAGTCACTTAATATCCCCAAGTCTCGGATGCCCCATCTGTAAGATGGAGATATACCTACTTATGCAGAATCTCCAAACCCTAGAAGCTGATAGCTATTTTTGAACGCCCTGAGTCATTCCCCTTTGTGCATCGGTGATGGTTAGTTTTGCAGGTAAACTTGGCTAGTGCCCAGTCATTCAATGAAACACTAATCGAGGAGCATATCACAGATCTGGTTAACATCTACAATCAGTTGACTTGGAATAAAGGAGATTATCCTAAATAATCTAGGTGGGCCTTATCCAATCAGTTAAAGGCCTTAAGAACATAACTGAAGTTTCCCAAGGAACCAGAAATTCTACCTCCAGATGACAGCACCAGATTCTGCTCAAGTTCCCAGTCTGTAGGTCTGCCCTACAGATTCCTGACTTGCCAACCCCACATAAGCCAATTTCTTGAAAAAATCAATGCCTTGAAAATTGTCTCATATATATACATATACATATGATATATAATGTAGTGGAGTATAGTGGGATTCTCTGGAGAACATTGACCAATATAACTTCCAATGAGAATGTAAGGTCCATGAGAGCAAAATCCTTGTTTGCCTAATTCTCTGTTGTATCCTCAGCATCTAGAATAGTTCCTGGCACACAGGTGATGCTCAGAAATATCTGCTATATAAATGAATACTTATCAAAAGACCTGGTACTCCTCACTGCCTACACATGGTCATAAGCCCATGGACTCAGTCTTGCTAAATCTCTTCCACTGCTTTGCTTGGCTTCTATTCTCAACACTGCTTCCTCACTCCTAATCTTGTTAATGTTCTTTATTACTGCAATAACATCTAAACTGCTCTCCACACCACCAGCTTTTCCTGTTCTTTTCATCCCACTCATCCTTGCCAGATTTATCTTCCTAAAATATAGCTCTGGTTACGTCACCTCCTTGTTCCATTCTGTTCTGTGCTAGGAGCTGGGTACAAAGATGAATAAGACAAGGTCCCTCCATCAATGCAGCAGCATAGTCCTTGAATGGTTCCCTGTGAACCACAACGTAAAGGCCACTGGAAAGCCATACTCCTGGATCCATCATTTTCTGGCTGTTTGATCTTAGGCAAGCCTTAGTTCTCCAAGACTCTGTTGCTCATCTGTGAAATTTTCTTATAAGTATGGGGTTTGCAAGTGAATGACTCTGTATGTGTGTGGGGGGTGGCGTTGGGGTGGGGGGATAAGTAATGACCAAAAGCTTAAAACATAACTCCTGACCCTCCTTAATTTTAAGCTACCATTAATCTTATTAAATTTTGTTGTTGTTGTTTTTCAATGTTTATTTTTGAGAGAGAGAGATAGACAGAGACAGAGCGTTAGCAGGCAAAGGGTAGAGAGAGAGGGAGACAGAATCTGAAGCAGGCTCCAGGCTCTGAGCTGTCAGCATAGAGACCAATGCGGGGCTCAAACCCATGAACTGTGAGACCATGACCTGAGCTGAAGTCGGACGCTTAACCAACTGAGCCACCCAGGCGCCCCACAACCATTAATCCTATTGATATAAATGTACTGCATCTTATTTTTAGATATTATGTTATTACTCCAATTCTTACTCTTTAGAATATACTTTTAACATTTTAACAAGTAAAGGCAAATTTTAAAAATTCAAAGGGAGAACTAAGGCAAAAAATGAAAGTGCTAAAGTGACATATAGATGGTGATCATACTGATTATTAATGAACATTCATTTTCTAACACCATATTTCTTGTGTTAACTATCAAACATGAAGACTGTATCCTTGTAATTAGGATTGCAAAAACAATTCTTCCCTCCCCAATGGAAAGAAAAATAAAAGTTACCAGACTAAATAAATAAAGAGTTAGGGAAAGAATCCAGCGTTCAGTGAGATGTACCAACAGTCGAGTAAACATCTCTACGGCAAAGTCAACCTCAGCTCATCCTGTTTGTACGATTCACAGTATGGCACTGTCTCTTCCCATGTTTTAACAAAGGCTGCGTGAGAAAGTACACACTGAGGAACAATGGGACAAGATATTCTATCTTGTCTATCTTAACAATCCTAGCAAGCTGGAAATGCAACAGAGGATTGACCAAAACTCTTCTTCCTCTTTCTTCATCAAAGGGAAGCAAGCATTTAAGTAAAAGTTCCTCAGAGGTGCCTGGGTGGCTCAGTTGGTTAAGCGTCTGACTTTGGCTCATGTCATGATCTCGTGGTTCTCGTCAGATCATGACCTGAGCTGAAGTCAGATGCTTAACTGATTGAGCCACCCAGGCTCCCCAAATTTGCATTCATTTTTAAATTTGATAATAGGTCGTGCTGGCTATGGCATAAACACTTACATACGTTTGGTGGGAAGATAAATTGGTCAGTCTAACCTTTTGTGAGAGCAATATGGCAGAGTGAATCAATATTGAATGAATAATCCCTTTTAGCCTGTAAAAAAGAATCCGGTTTATACTTAGGTCTTTCAAGTGAGAATATTAAAAGAAACATTAAGCTATTAAAAGAAATATTAAAATAAATATTAAATATGTTATAAGAAAATATTAAAAGAAAATGGGACACAAAACATAAAATATTCAGAATACTACCTGGCACATTAACAGCTAGAGTGTCATAGGGTTGGTTTTTTTTAAATTACTTGTTTACATATGGGTGAAGTTAAAAGCATTTTAACACCTGGCACAGTGTGGGCACTGTCGGATAAGAATGGAGGCCAGCTCTAAACAATGAGTGCAACCTTATAGGCTCAGTATTCACCCTGTTTTACTGTTCTATGTCCCAAGTGAATTTGAGACACACTGGAGGGCAGAGTTAAAGTATTTCTTCTGTCTCCAAAACCTAGTAGAGTACCTGGAATAGGATATACTTTCAGTATTGTTTGTTGAAAAAATGAATTCTGAAAGTCCGTTTTCCCCGTCATGATTTCTTGCAAGTGAGCTTTCTGTGGTAGAGCTTACTCAGGAAGCACTTGCCTTAATTCTTATGGGTTCTAAAACGTAAAAGAATTCTGTCTTCTTCTGGGGGTCGTGGGTCCTGACAAGAACATTAGGGGCATTGATGAGTCCATGACCTGCCTAGACTGCCTGGTAGACATTGCATAGGGCCATTCCTTCTACGCAAATCTCATTTTGGGAACATCAGTTCATGGAACTGAGCACAAGCATTACTCGGTTAGAATGGCCATAATGGCAGTGGTGATGGCACTTTACAGAACGTTGACTGAGCCCAGACAGTGTCATGGATGTTGCATAGGAGAAATGTATTCCACTCCTACCCGGAGGACAAAAGAAATCTAAATTGCTCTTGCTGATTTCTTATAGGATTCCGTTTGTCTAACTGCTCCTAAAATCAGGTGAATTCAACCAGAACTTTGCCAGAATCTTGACTGTCATGTCTTTGCAAAACACACGGAAATCATTGACTTCTTTTGTGCATTATCTTTTGCCCAAATGCCATGCCTTTGGTCCAATAACTAGCAACCCAGGCATTCAATGTATCATGAGATTTCTCTACACTTTCTACTGTACTGTATATTACGCAAAGTAGTAGGTGTAACTTCTATCCCTGTTAGTGAAAAAATTGTTGACACAGTGGCACTTTAGTGTCGTGTGGAAGGTGTATTTCTTAGTTATACATGAGAAAATCTGAAGAGTATTTCTGTATGTTGTTAAAGAGATTCCAAAAATGATACCAGAACTCACTGGAATGCTGAGTTCTGAGGAAAAAGTAGGAAAATCATATGGGCCAGACATGCATCCTACTGGTGAGGTATTTTTCTTTTTTTTTTTTTTACATTTTACTTATTTTTGAGAGAGAGAGAGGAGAGAGAGAGAGAGAGAGAGAGAGAGAGCACGCAAGTGGGGGAGAGGCAGAGAGAGAGGGAGACGCAGAATCCGAAGCAGGCTCTAGGCTCTGAGCTGTCAGCACAGAGCCCGATGTGGGGCTCGAACTCACAAACCACAAGATCATGATCTGAGCCGAAGTCGGACGCTTAACTGACTGAGCCACCCAGGCGCCCTGTGAGGTGTTGTAAACAAAGAATTGACAGGCTGATTGGAAGATGCACAGTCCATACTGTGTAGAGGTTAACAGCATAGGCTGGGGCGTAAAGCACGTTTCATTTTTAATCTTCGCCAACAGTCCTGGGATAACCATGAACCTCTCTGAGCCTTAGTTTCTTTGTCTGTAAAATGAGGATAATAATAGTACCCATCTGAGGCACTCTTTAATACTATTCATCCATTAGGCTACCTTTGCATCTTTCAAGCACATGGGATGATTATAGGCTCTCCTGTTGGTAGCTGTGGCTATGTGACTAATTCTGGCCAATAAGGTAAAAAAAGAAATAGAAGATTTCACTTCAGGCCATGCGATTTAATTACTGACTTGTCAAAGTTAACAGTGTTTGAGGTGTGACTGCTTTGTTACCTGACAGCCATGAGCAGACATTCCTTGTTGATGCACAGATAAACACAAAACATGAGAAATCTTTGTTGTGTTAAGCCACGGAGAGTTGGCAGGATTGTTGTTGTTGCTGTTGTTGCTGCAGCAGCAAAACCTAGATCCTGACTAGTAAAATACCTTACCAGGTTGTTGTAAGGATTAAGTATTTGTTTGTAAAGTGCTTGGCTACTAAGTGTTCAGTGGATAATGGTGCCATTAACTATTTTTTTAAAATGTTTATTTATTTATTTTGAGAGAAAGAGAGCTGAGTAGGAGAGAGGCAGAGAGAGAGGGAGGGAGAGAATCCCAAGCAGGCTCTGTGCTGTCAGCGCAGAGCCCGATGCGGGGTTCCATCTCACAAACCATGAGATCATGACCTGAGCTGAAATCAAGAGTTGGACGCTTAATTGACTGAGTTACCCAGGTGCCCCAACTATTTTAAGTGATGTTAGTACAACATATAAAGTGATGGATCATAAAGAGATACAAGTAAAAGTATCACAGAATTTGAGGAAGGAAGCAGTTCCTTTGTGAGGACATTTGGGAGCTACAGGATGGGCTGAAGTGTGGAGACCCAAGGAAAGAATCTAAGGAGAAGGAATTTACATGAGTAAAGACAGCTCTAGTCCTCATGATTTGGATGAGAAACTCAGTTGGGTTGAAAGCTAGACTATTTAAAAAGTAAGAACAGGAAATAAAGCTGGAATGGATGGATCCAAATCAGCATTTTGAAATAATCTGGATGGACCGAGTAGCAAAGAGGTATGAACAATGAGGAAAAAGCCATGGACCTGAGCTAGATGTCCTTCATTCCTTGTGATGATAGGCTTCTCGTCATCAAGTTATTTCCTTCTACTGTCTCAGTTTTCTAATGTCTCCTATACATAAAGTCCTTGCAGTGGTGACAATGTGGGCATGGTGTTGATCAGGCCAGTTAAGCAGACACCAGCCCCTCCCTACTGTAACCCTATCCAACTGGCCTAGAGCCTCACTGTGGGGGTAATTCTGCCATTGGGCTTGGTCTGAAATGTTTTGGCCAATTATGAGAAACTGCATTTCCCTGATTCCCCCCTATTTAGGTTATGCAAACATCATTTAAAACAAAAAAGAAGAGAAAAGGAAAAGGGAAAAAGAGCTATCACACAGAATCAGCAGTAACCGTATTCTGGCTATTGTTTAAAAACAGAATTACTTTGTTTTGGCAAGCTAATATGCTATGCTAGCAGTTTTACCTGATGGAGTGGGGAGAAAAAAAGAATGCAGTGAAATAAATTATTGCTCACCTTACCAGCACCAGCACTGGCCTCCTATGAACAAGGCTGGCCTGTTTTCAGGGACACAAAACTAAACTTGGAATCAGTGTGGAGAGAGTAAAATCCTTAAAGCTAGCTTACATTGGATTTGGTTTCTTTGGGATGCTCAGGCATTTGGCCTAGAGTGAGATGGGGGTTTCTGGGGATAGACTTTATTAAACCATATTCCAAGAGCTGAGCATTCAACAGAGCATCCTTGCGTGACGGGGGGGTGGGGGTGGGTGGGTAAAGGTGTCAAATGCAGCTTTACAGGGGAAAGAACCAAGCCTGAGAAGTCAGAGAACCTGGCTTTGCTCTGGGCTCTGACCAGCCTCTCTGAGTTAACAGGTTTCTTTCAGTAAAATAAAGGAGCCGTAATGATACCTGCTCTACCTTTATTATAGGTTGTTGTGAGATACAAATTAGACATTATATGTAACAGTAGAGTGCTTTACAATGTTCAAGTATTATAATAAACAGCTACTTAATTTCATCTAGTTGTCTGTACCATCAGGTTTAAATAGCATTAAAGAAAAACCAATAAACTTCAAATATTAAGGAATGGTGTAAGATCCTCTGGCTACTACACTCAATTTCTTTTTTAGCTACAATGGAAGAAATTTATCCTTTGGGAATGCAAGTTACAAGGGAATTTCAGACCCTCATTTTATAGGGGTTTCATTTCTTTGGGTTCTGGTAGAGGGAAGCTCTGTGATTAAAACTTGACCCTGGTCTAATTATATCATTTGGCTAGAGCAGGAAAGCTGGTTGGCATTCATCCTGTGTGTCCAGTTGATTAATATAACTGGGGATCAGGACATTTGAAGTCAGAATGCCATATTTAAGAAGGTTATTACAGTTCAAGACTTCTTTCCTAAGGCAGCATTCGCTCTGTTGAAAATACAACAGAAAATAACCCACCAGACATCATTTATCAGCACTGCTATTTCCTTTCATGTTTCCTTCCTTTAATCCCTTAGATTAAGTGATAATTTTTGGCAGTGTATACCGATAGACCCAAAAGAATCAAAGAAAAAACTTATTAGAAAACACCATCAACAAACTTGGAATTTAGATGTTAATTTTGACTAATGTACAAAATGAACTACATTTGTTAAAAAGTCCACAATGTAGCTTCTTTGGTATTTAAAACATTTTTTCCCATTATTTTATGTTTATTTTTTTAAGTGTTTTTTTAATGTTTATTTATTGTTGAGACAGACAGAGCGTGAGCTGGGGAGGGGCAGAGTGAGAGGGAGACACAGAATCTGAAGCAGGCTCCAGGCTCTGAGCTGTCAGCACAGAGCCAGATGCAGGGCTTGAACTCACAAACTATGAGATCATGACGCAAGCCGAAGTCGGACGCTCAACTGACTGAGCCACCCAGGCACCCCTATTTTTTTCCATTATTTTAAATGAAGGTATAGATTTAAAAAAATATACATATATATATAAATATATATATTTATTTTTTGAGAGAGAGACAGAGAGAGTGAGCAGGGGAGGGGCAGAGAGAGAGGGAGAGAGAGAATTCCAAGCAGGCTTCACACGGTCAGCACAGAGCCTGATGAGGGGCTCAAACTCATGAACTGTGATATTATTACCTGAGCTGAAACCAAGAATCAGATGCTTAACCAACTGAGCCACCCAGGCACCCCTAAAGATACAGATCTTAAGCAAGCTTGATGGTTTACTGAGTAGGTATATGTTTATGTACAAACACCCACTGTTTCCATCACCCCATACTTCTCTTCTCTCCTTACCAGTGAATACCCACTCCTTGCCATGAAGCCACCATTATGACTTCTGTCACCACAGGTTAGCTTTGCCTGTGACTGAATTTCATACAAATGGAATCATAAAGTAGGTATTTATTTTTGCCTGGCTTCTTTTGCTTAACATGATATTTTCATATTTATCTATGCTTTGATATATATCAATAGCTTGTTTCTTGTTTCTTCTTATTACTAATATTCCATTGCATGTATGTACCAAATCAATCTATAGATTTTCCTCTTGCTAGTTGTTTTCACTTTTTGCCCATAATGAATAAACACGCTATGACCATTCTTGTACAAGTCGTTCTGTGAATGTACACATTCATTCTCTTGGAGATGTATCCAAGAGTAGAATTGCTAGATTAGAGGGTAGTATGCATTTAACTTTCACAGAAACTGTCAAACACATTTCCAAAGCAACTGTGCCATTTTAAACTCCCACCACACTATCTAACTTGTAATTTGGCAGAGTGTGTAAATTGATATTCCTGAAAAAATGAGTTTTGTAAACAATAGTTTTCATACACAATGACTAATGAGTGAGATGCTTTATACCTACATAAATTTCAGATAAATTTGAAAAATAATTAATTGATCAGTTATCTTACTTCTTGGTAGGGAAGCATTAAAGAGATCAGCAACCAGATGAAAATTCATAACTTTTATAATGTGCTTTTTTTATCAAAAAGGATTATAAAAACAAAATAAAAATAGAGAAAAAGCACTATGCACTAAAAGTATGAAAACAAATATTAAAACTACTTAATATCGCATTTTACCAATTCTAGGCCATACCATTTCCTCCCCCGCATTTTAACACCTCTGATATTATGAACCATCTTATAGCCAATGACAATTTACATTAGATATGATTTATGAGTTTAGTTAACAACAGTGGACTAAGTATGAAGTACCGTGGTAGGTCACAGTAACATCTCAGAGAAATCAAAGATGTGGGAACTAAAACTAGGCACTGTCTTTATATGTGGCTATCAGATGAGGAAGATGCTTACACCATGGTACTTCATGGTTCCAAAGGTTCGCTAACATAAGCATGCCCACCTCTGCTGGTGGGGAGTAAATTGTTACCACCATTTAGGAAAACAGTTCGACAAAACTCATCAAGATCCTTCAAAATCACTTTTGACTCCGTAAATTGACTTTTAAAAATGTATCCTAAGGGACAAATACAGAAATAGTATATATAAACAATTAAAATGGTCGTGATTTCATAATGATGAAAACTGAAAGCAATTTATTTGCTGAACAACAGGGGACAATTAAATAAACTCCAACAACGGACTATATTGTGCAACCACTAAAGTATTTTTAAAAAATTTCTAAAGTTATAGAAAAATGCTTATTTATTTATTTATTTATTTATTTATTTTCAGGAGTAGAATTTAGTGATTCATCACTTACATATAATACCCAGTGCTCATCCCAACAAGTACCCTCCTTAATGCCCATCACCCATTTAGCCCATCCCCCACCAATGCTTACTTCTTAATGTCAAATAAGAAAGTAGAAAAAATTTATATTAATGGTCTGGCTCTACAAGGTTTACCAATATACATGCGATGTTTATATATATCCATTAGAAAAATTTAATATACTAATATGAATAATGATTATTTCTGGGTGGTGAGATTATTTTTGTTTACTTTATACTTTTCCCTATTTTCAAAATTTCCCACAATTAGCAATAAAACCTTGAAGTTATTTTTAAAATCACATGTATAAAGAAATAGCTGTGAAAATGATGACTAATAATCTAATTTGCATAACATGGGCATGAAAGAATAAGTCAAACCTCATGAAAATCAGCCAACATTCATCACTCTTTTCACAAATAAGGAACCTGGAAAAAAATCTGTTCCTAATCAAGCGTATATATCGGTCACGGCAGGATAAAGTCAGGATAGACCATTACTGCCTGTCCAGAAATTACCCCTTTGTTTTCCACTTCATGAATTATAGGACTCATAGTCAGAATCCTGATCACATTACAGAGTTTTATAGGTTTTTTGTTTTTTTTTTTTACTCATAAACAGTTTGGAATTTTCTGTTCACATGGACATTCAGTACACTTGACTCATCTTACAATCAGACTGATCCCTGGGGTTAAAAACCTTAAGGGAACTACCATCTATTTTCAGTGCTTTCGGTAAAACTTGATTATGATTTTTAAAGTTTTCAAATGTTAAAATGATGTTCATTTTTTATAGGAGATTAGAACGATTTCTTATGTTGTTCATTATGGTCTTGTAGTATCTTGCAGGGAGAGTGAATGAGAGACCCTGTGCCCCTTAAAAAGACAAGTTTATCATGAATATCAGGGTTGAACTGTGGTATTGCTCTGGGCTGTCATCCAAGATCTGGACTTCACATCAGAGTTTCAGGAGAAGCAGGGAAGGCTATGAAATGTCCAGGTGGATCTGGTTGGAAGCATCCAATGAAAACAAGGATATTCTCTGAGACATAGTGAACAGTTTCCCATTGGATGAAAGCCACTGTTTGTTTAGCAAGGCACTTTGGTGTAGGCACTGTGCTTACACCTCCATTAGCTCAGTACATCTTATTAATTTGATTTTAAGGAGGCTGGGCCTTGCCAGGCAAGTACTCTGGGAGTCTTAGGATACATGCTTTTTTCAGACAGTTTTACAAATGGATCCCTCTACTGTTAGCCATGTACTTTATTCTAGATGTCTCCCAGAGCTGCTTCCCTGGCAGAAGAAAATGTCACCTGTCCTAGGGCACAGGAGTTAATGGATTATAGTATTTGAGGAGCCAATAATTAGGTCCATGTTACAAATATGTCAGTTACATCAGCTGAGAAAGGGAAGCAGCTGGCTGTTGGGTTGGTTAGATGGACAGAGTGGACATATGATCATCTCGTCAGTTGTTGACACATGTAACAGGCCTTTCAAAGAACTCATCAAAACTAGTAAAACAAATGTCAGCTTTGACTTTTCAACTGACCTCAAAAGCATTCCTTTTCCAAATCTCCAGGCCTCACCCTTTTAGCTTCTATCTACCTCAGATATTGAAATGTCACCAGAAATTCTTTTGTAAGTTAGAGTATCAATTCACAAATATAAGCTTCATTCGTCCTTCACTATAAATCTGTTCTATACTCTAACAGTAACCACTTATTCTGTTTTTGATTTATAATTTGGCATATTATTGTGTTTAAATCTCCATTTCATCACTTTCAAAACAAATGCTGTTACTCGTGTTCTGATCTTTGTAAAAATGTAGACTTAAGTTTCAAAAAAAAAAAGGCAGTATGATAAATTCTATGTCCCCAACTAGTCTCATTCCTAAAATGGATAGAAGAGGAAATGTGGCATATTTTACCACCCAGAATCCAACAATCATCTTTCCAAAATGGAACTTTGCCTAGGTGAGCCAAAGCTGGTCCTCAAGGTGTTTGTTTATTTGTTTTGTGATTAAATCTGTTTCAGTGCTAGAAATCTGTTTCTTCTGTTATGGTTTTTGAGCAACAGTGCGATACCTGCATGATTTTTTCCTATTATTTAGAATCAAAATGCAAAGATATGCACATGTTTTAAATATAAACAATTACAGATGTATCTACCAATCACCAGCTGGTACGGGTGGCCATTTTCAACTGTTGTAAATGCTGTCTCATGCTGGGTTTACTTCCCAAATCTCTCCTGACTCCAGTTTGGGCCCCCAGAATTTCTTACCTTGACTTTGCAATAGTCTCTTAACTGGTCCTCAGACTCCTGTCAGATCCCTCTGAGTTATACTCCACATAATGCCAACATGCAATGTAAACAGCAAAAGCTGAACCCAGCAAGCCCCTCAGCCCCTGGCTATAATCCAGATGGGCATTCGGGTCCAATGATCTAGGCCTGCCTGCCTCTCCACCATCATCCCCGACTCCTGCACTATAATCTGTCAACTATAGGTTGCATCAGTTAGTTATCTTTGCTTGAGACATTCTTACCTCTTATTAGAAAACTCCTTCAGTAAAGCTTCATGGGCAACAATTAGGCAATTTGAATTCATAACCCCAGAAACAAGGAAATAATCTGAAATATCAACTAAGGTCTACACACATAACTATTTATAGCTGTGTTATTTATTATAGCAAAAAATATGTATGTGTGGGGGACAGCTTAAATGTCTAAAAATAGTCAAATAAATGATGACATATGAGACATTATATGTTAATTGAAAATGATGTTGATAAAGTTTTACAAACATGGAAAATGTTTATCTTAGAAACGACTTAAGGTGACTTAGGAGATGCAGATATTCAAAAAGGTGCCGTAAATGAAAAAGAAGAAATTAAAACAAGAATGGAGACATAAAACGGCCAAGGATAAAGCTAAAAAATCCCTTTTGGCTAGGGGTGGGCCACAATTTTGGCTCTTGGCCTTCTACTGACAAACAGAAAAAAATCTGGATGGTATCATAATTCATTACCCACAATATAAAAACATTCCTTTGCTTGGAAGAAGTGTGATTATTCTGTACATGAGCTGCTCTGGCAAAGCCCCATGAAGAAGTCATAGAATAAAATCCTAACAAGAGACACAACGGCAAGTTTCTGAAGATTGCTTTTTACAGCAACCAATCCCTGATAAAAATGCTGGCAATTGCACCAGCCAACTCCATTCTCCCTGAGGAGCTAATATGTGTAATAGGGCAGGATTTCTGCTTTTCTGGATTTCTGTGAACCTACCTTATTACAGATGTATATTCAGAGAAACAAAAGGACTGAATTATATTTCAATAAATCTTCCCAAAGAGTAGACTTTTTTAAAAATCACACTTTTGATACATTTAATGAGTTTAAAGTTGTACTTGCTAAAAAAGTACCTGGAGTCCGGCTAATCTAGCTGGATAATTAAAAATAGACTTATCAGAATGAATAATTAAGGGGCAGGAGTTGAAGCAGGATGATTAGTGAGAAAGCTACTACAGAAAGCCAGGAAAGAATGGATGGTGGTAATGATGTTAGTAATGGTAACAGGAGCACTTATAGTCCTAATCATAATAAGAGTAACATCATATTAGTATTGTAATAATAGTAACAAGAATAATAATAGCAACAATGATAATAATTATCATTCTTTGTTAGGTTTTAAATTGAATATGTAAAAATTGATTATTAGTTAGCCAACCTCAAGTTAAATTAGATGCTTACATCAAAATCTAGGTTTCTTCATTGACATTTTCTTTATAATAAAGGTCAAGGCTAAATTAAAAATACAACACACACACACACACACACACACACACACACACACAACCCTCCAGACTAGGGGAATGGGGAGTTAACATTTAATGGTTACAGAGTTTTAGTTTGAGAAAATGAAGTTTTGGAAAAGGGCAGTAGTGGTGATCATACAACAATGTGAATGTACTTAATGCCACTGAATTATAAACTTAAAACATGGTTAAAAAGGTCAATTTTATGTTATGTATCTTTTATCCCCCCAACCCTTTCCAGAATTATCTGATCTAACAGGTAACCCTGCTCATGACAAAAATGACATCCTGTTGTGAAGAACCAGGAGCCTGGACAAGCCCTGGACCCACAGGCCACTCATTGACCTTGACTCAGGGGGTGCTCAGAGCAGCCCTGCCTGCTGTTCTCCTTCAAACACTGGAAGCTGGCTTGAAGCTTCAACACTAAACAGTATAAGCGCCACGCTTCCCAACCAGAACTATTTTGGGATAGGTGTTACAACTAAGTTGCTTTCCTTATCCAACCACTAACCCCTGCTCTAAAATATCAAAATCAAAGACCTCAGTAAGAGCACAGGTAGTAGTGACTGCCTCCTACAGTGTCCTCCAGGAAACACTGTTTACAAAATGTGACTATATGAGGGAATTTGTTGCATGGGAACTCTGTTTATGAGCAAGGTAAAAGTGGGGGCATATCTACCAAAGATGATAATTTAGTTTGAGAGGATGTTATCTGTAATCCAACTGTCATGACAGGAAGCCAGCAGGGCATGCTGCTTCCACGGGTCACTTCTGCATAACCCAACGATATCATCTGTATGTGAAAAACTGCTTTTGTCTGTTTTCTTTAAGTGGGGTGGGATGGTGAGACGCGAAGAGCTCATCAACAGGTTATTAAGGAACAAGCTAACGGGAGCCAGGACACCTTCCTGTTTAACCTCAGTAGAATATTCTGACTGGCCTGTGAAAACATCTGGACTCTTGAGGAGCAGGTTCTAAATAAGCACCAACATGCCAGGGGCTTTGGTTGGTTTATTTAATTTAGAGTTTGATCAGCTTCTGCCTACAGAGTCAGAGGCCAAAGGCAAGTCAAAATGAGCCACTAATAATCTGGAACCATTTCTAACATATTCTCAGAATATTAAGTGAAAAGAGCAGGATAATAAACGATGCTGACAGTAGTGTCTCAAACTTGAAAAAATAGGCATGGCAAATCAAAGCAAGGAAATATACACAAATATTAGCAGTTGTTATCTGCTAACGCTGAGGGAGTCAGATAATTAAATATTTATCCAGTATACCAATCTTCTATAATGAAGATGTAATAGACAAAGCAAACTGCTGTTAGTGTGAAAATGTACTTTTTTTTGTGGAGCCTTTCTTGTGCCTAGCTTTGCTTCCTCCAACTTTTTAAAATCCATCTTGCTTTGGTTGTTGTACGCATCGCTCTGAATTGTGATTGCTTGTTTAAACTCACATCTCTCTCTTCCACACTACACTGATTTCCTTTAGGGCAGAGATCATGCCAGAGTTTTCAACTCTGGTACTTCACACCATGCCTGGCACACGGCGGCCACACAATAAATGTCTATTGTTTCAAATGAAGCATTCAGGCCCTTTAAAATTGTTCCTACAACATACAAGAGTTCCCAAAGTCAAAGGAAAAGACAGTAGCAGACACTAATACCCTCCTAAATTAATGATAATGCTGTAGGGATCCATCAGAGAAAGGAAATAATTCTATAGGCACCTAGGGAAAGGATGCATATATTCCTTTCTTTCTTTCGTTCTTCTTCTTATTTTTTTTAATGCCAGACTTTCGCCCTGCCCAAGGAGGTCAGATTCTTTTTGAGCCGGAGTGTTTGAAACTGGGTAGCTAAATAGACTGAAATGGTTAACTACTGAAGAAAAGGAACACCGTAGGATAAAAGCCACGGGAAGAATCTGAGAGCCCAGCTTATTCTCTGGACAAGAGAAGACAGTAACATTTCAATTCAGTGCTTCAATAAAATATCTTCTGTAGCTAAAAATCATAATCACCAGTACAAATCTGACTCACCAAAACCAGCCCTAAGGTCAACTGTAATGTAGATTTCGGCATATAGATGCTGTAAGCAAAATCAAAGTTCTTTGGAAAACATCCTAGCGGTGCGTTAGGATCAAACCCAAACCACAAAAGTTGGCCCTGTCTGACCCTGAGGTGCTTTGTGTGTTGCTGTGGATGTGCATGCCTGTCTGGCCCCACAGGGAGCCTCGTCTGTGCATGTGCCGGAGAAGGCCCCTGGGGGAAAATGCTAAGTGCGTATGTGCGTGACTCAACTTCAGTAATCGCCGTGACTACAAATAAGGAAGGGAGATCATTTGTTAATTCACCCTCATTTGTGCAAGGGTTTCCAAAAGACACAGACAAGAGAATGACTCTGAAAAAATCATGGTACAAGAACATCCTGGAGTGATCCGGAAAGATACCCTAAGTGACCCCAATAGAGAAGTGATGTACCTGGTGTGTCAAAAGTTAGGAGGCTGCAGAAAAGAGTATAAAAGAAGAAAGACACAATCTAGATTTTTTTTTTTTTGGAAACTGTTTATACTCCGAGGGGATGCAAAAAATTCCGTGGGTGAGTCAGCCTGGAAATAATGAGAAAGAGAGTCTATAAAGTTCATAGGAGCTAGGGCTTAATCATACCCCAGAGGAAATTATGTAGCAAAAAGCAAATGCCAGTGCATTTGTTTGCTAACATCCATTAGCGCAGACTGTCTGGCAGAAACAAGCAACAGGCATCAAAATATCTCGACTTTAAAGTCAGCACGGAAAAAATGGATGAGCTCTTCAAAGAGTAAATATATATGGCTCATCTAAGATCAAACGATAAGGAACTCTAACCTGTACTTGGTAATTCTCAATGTTATTTTGTTATTTAAAGCAGGGCCCACAATAAGGAAATAAAAGCAGATGGACAATAAGAAGCTTGAAGCAGAAAGAATCAAGGAATGAGCTGAGAACCAAATAATAATGTAAAAATGAAGAGTTTCAGGCCAAACTGAACTGGCCTAGGGCAAGGGCTAGTATAAATATACTTGAAGTTCCTAAACTTTTATTTTTTTTTTGTAAATATTAAAATGCTATTTCCCTGGTTAGTATTTCCAAAAATTATACTGTAGGAGATAGATCTGGAATAGTACATGATGACAATCTAAACACTGCTAAAGCAATGTAATTTGTCATAATTAAGAACTGAAATCAGCCAATGTTCCACAACAGGCGCGTGGTAAATTGAATTGTGGTACATCTATGGCTTGGATATTATGCAGCTTCTAGTTAATTCTACGCAGTAACATGGAATATACATGACAGAGCTCTAGATGAAGAAGTCACTTTATACAATATGGATTACAGAGCTAAAGTAATGCTATATATAGTTTTTAAAACAGATTTTCTTAATCACATTTATATTCTCAAGAAAAAGTTTCAATTCAACTTAAATTTGCTTTGATGTTTTTTTTTAGTAGTACCCTCATAGAGCTCTAAACATACACCAAGCAGAAGCAAAGCACGTTCCTCGCTTCTATGAGGCTTTATGAAACCCTTAGTAAAATATTGTAGACATAAAAAAATGCTACCTCTGGAGCAGCATCTCTGTAGCTCACACACCGCCTGCCATTCTTTGCCAGTGTTTCTAGAAGTCACCAAGTAAATACCAAGTGTAATGTCTGAAGAGAGAATTGATACATTCCCTCATAGGAAGACCCATCGAGCCTTCATGTGTCCCAGTTTATGATTTTGCCATAGAGACAGTCAAGCATCTATAAACTAGGGAAAGTGAATCCCCAGGGAAGGCTTTGGCTAGGGCCAGCACAGTGCACTTTTCTCCAGGCCCTTTCCTGATGATCAATGTGCCTAAAAGCATTTCAGAAGAGACCATTCCCCTTGGGAGTTTCTGCATTTATTTGCATACCCTGTCCTTTTTTTTTTGACACTTCTTTGTCATTTTGGGATTATTAAACTAATTCCTTTACAGGCATATTTTATTTCTTTTGTATTTCTAAAAAACAGTTCTTAAAGGTGCCCTGATTTATATCTTTGTGTATTTTATCTACTTTATTTACTTAAATACTCTTAAGAATTTTTAAAGCTAATCTTTCTAAGTGAAGAACCTTTCTTCAAGGGATAATTTTTTTATGTCTAGGATACTTCACAGATGCAACAACAACACTAAAAAAGCTGTTTAATTACAGGAAGACAGCTTTTGTGCAGTCTTGAAGTATTTGATTTCATTGAAGTATTTAAACTTATTTAATTTTAGCTATATAAAAAATTCAAATACCTTAACAGTGAATTTCAATTAGGGAGAAGGATTAGGGTTATACAAGAAATCACTTGGGGAGTTCTTGAAACTAGACCTGTTGGCATTTCCAAATTCTAGGAGTTTCGGAGTGACTGTCACATTCCCTTCCTGCCGGTAAAACAAACAAAACAAACAAACAAACAAACAAAAAATCCAAAAAAAACAAAAACAAGGGAAATGAAATTTGCCTTTGACTTCCCAGGTACTCCTGACCATATTCTGGCTGTTGATCCCTTCATGAGTATTCACAGCATACTTTTAAGAGTTCATTAATTATATTAAAACTGCACTTGTGAAAGTGGGAACTGATTCTAAATACCACAGTTTTGTTGTTACAGAAAGCTCTTACTTGGAGCCATATCATCAAATTGTGTATCATGAGGTTCTAATGAATAGCAGTACTCATCCTTTGGTGCAAGGAAGATCAGAAAAATATTTATTTCACAAGAAAGAATGTTTTCAAGGGGAACGGTCACACAAAAAGAACAAGGTTTTTGATTGTTTGATACTTAAACCCGGAAATGGTTGTGCAGACTGACCTTGCTGGGCTAGGCCATGCAGGTCTGAGCCAGGGAGGTCAGCAGGCACTCGGCATGCACACCCCATTCAAAAGCAGGCAGCCCAGTGACTCACCGGCAGGGCAAGATCCGTACAACGTCGTTGGGCTTGTACCCTTCAATGCAAACTGCACAGTTATCAAAATCGGGCTCTGTTTCCTGTAACAGAGAAAATACAGATGAGCCTACTTGTGTAGCTTCAGCTCTTGGGGAAATATCCAAACAAGCAAGGAGAGCTTGCTTGGAGCAAGGCTTTCAATGGCCCAGCTGCCATTTTCTTAATCAAAAATTGCTCAGTTTCCATTCCTTCCAACCTCCACTTTTTGTTTCTGGGTTCCACTGCAAGCGCTTTTGTAAGGGAACGGTTTTTTAATGTATCGTTACTAATTATGCTATTTATTATAATTGTGAGAAAGTAATTTTTAAAAATACCATCACTGAGAATGCTATTTATTATAATTAGAGGTGACATCAAAAGCTCAAGGATGAGAAATAGCGTTTAGGGAGAATTGTCTGAACGTTATTTCATCTATCACCTCCTTGGGAATCTTATGTACACAACTCCAGAACAATGGATTTAACTTTTTATTCAAGTATATAAATCTCTTTCAATACCCCATTGTATATGACTTATGTGGTGGTCCCTGCTCTTTTATTCTTGTTTGAGGGGAAAAAGTAATGAAAAAATATACTTTAAGTTTAGTAATGAATTAAATGAATTTCATCTTATCAAGCTCAACAGCATTTTTATATAGTTGAAAAACAGCAGCATGTAGCGAGACAAATCAATTATTCAGACTAAAGACAATACATGTAAGAGTTGAGAATCCCTTACAATGGCCCAAGGAGCCCCAAATACATGTACTGCAATCCGCTGCTCTATAATTTCTTCTGGGGAGAAGAGAGACCTTTAGAAGTCTGTGGGCCTGGACTATACTGTTTTATTGTTCCTCCTCAAGATATGCTTCTGCTTTTGATATGGTCATTGTAGCAGTATTTACAATAGCCAAGATATAGAAGCAACCCAAATGTCCATTGATAGATGACTGGATAAAGAAGATGTGGTGTGTATATATGTGTATACACACACACACACACACACACACACACAATGGAATATTACTCAGTTATAAAAAAGAATGAAATCTTGCCATTTGTGATTGCATGGATGGATCTAAAGAATATAATGCTAAGTGAAATAAGTCTGTCAGAGAAAGACAAACACCATATGATTTTACTCATAGGTGGAATCTAAGAAACAAATGAACAAAGAAAAAAAAAAGGAAACAAAACAACCAACAAAACCCAAACTCTTAAATACAGAGAACCAACTGGTAGTTGCCAGAGGGGAAGTGGGTGAGGGGACAGGTAAAACAAATAAGGGTGATTAGGAGTACACTTATCTTTTTTTTTTTTTTTGATGTTTATTTTTGAAGGAGAGAGAGACAGAGCGTGAGTAGGGGAGAGGCAGAGAGAGAGAGGGAGACACAGAATCTGAAGCAGGCTCCAGGCTCTGAACTGTCAGCACAGAGCCCGACATGGGGCTCAAACCCGTAAACCATGAGATCATGACCTGAGCCGAAGTCGGAGGCTCAACGAACTGAGCTGCCCAGGCGCCCCAGGAGTACACTTATCTTGATGAGCACTGAGAAATGTATAGAATTGTTGGGTCATTAGGTCATACACCTGAAACTACTGTATAACACTGTATGTTAATTATAGTGAATTTAAAAAAGATATGCTTTTGCTCTTGGCCTTATGTCATCATTCTACAGCTAGGGAGGCTGCTGCAGTGACTTTGGGGTTCTAGATGCTAGAGTCAGAGGGACTGAATATGCTTTCTGTATTAACTGCAGACATCAGTGGAGGACATCACTCATCATATAACACTGTCCTCTTTGCAAGGATTTATGGACAAATATTCTCAAGTTGGAACACCAGGGACAACCATTTGGTTTTTACCTTGTGGGACACCAGAATAAGGTAATTAGATATTGCTTGAACATGTTTTCCTTCTTTGCCTTGGCTCCTGGAAAGCCCCAACCTAAATTTGGGATCCATTTCTGTTACACAGTTCAGGTAATATATTTGTGTACAAATTGCATCCTACCTCCACCTGTTTTTCCTATACTTACTTTTCAATTTCTTATATATTCTGTTCAACGACTTTGTTGTTCTATTGCCTGTATCTTATTAACTGTCTTGAATTATATTAATAAAGATGGGTATAATAACAGACTTACAGGAGAGCTATTGTCACGTATCCCCTTTTCCCACCCTTCCCTCTCTTCTACCCTGGCTTCCAGAAAAGTCAGGAACTGTTTTAAGATAGCCCCTTACCAAAAAAGAAAAGAGGCTGTTACCTTGTCGCCCTTCTTGATGGTTCTGACCTGGAGCTTGCTGATCGCTTTCTTTGCTGCATCTCCCAGTCGGCGCTGAAAAACCAAAAGCTGCTTGTGAGTAATAAAGATGTGTAATTCTTGACCTTGTTTCTGATGGCATTTAATAAACCAGGCCAGCTATCTCTGAAATCATGCACAAGTGGCATGAGTGCTAATGACAATGGCTAGAAGAGATGGGGTAGTCCTATTTGTGCAAAGTGGTTCTAGTAATTGAGGTCTATTAAAGAGCTCTGTCATTGAGAGAAGCTCTTTATGCACAATGTTAAGCAAGTGACAAATGATATGGGAAAATCCCGCACTACAGGGACTCCAGAGCGGGTTACAGTTGTGCAGACTAGCATACACACACCTAAGTTCAGTAACTTGCCACTCTAGCCATTTAACTTGTACAAGGAGATAGCCATTCTGGAGTAGCTGGAATAAACTTCATCTCCTTTTGCACAATCAGGGTTTATTGTTTGTGTATTTCTTTCAATTTGGAATTTTAAGGGATTTCCTTTGCTTATATAGACCCAGCCTAGATTTATATCTCACCTGTACTATCCTATTCCATCACATTCTTACATGCCAATTTCGCATCCTCTGTGTATGTTTAAGAGTGGGTATGCATATAGGAAAATGCATAAAACATACATGTTCAGCTTAAATAATTATAAAGCACACACCTGTGTAACCACTGTAACTCATGTCAAATAATATATTATCACTTCTTTTTTCTTTTTTTGATAGGGAAAGTTCCCATCCTAGTGAGCCCTGAAATAATGTAACGATAGACCAATGAGGAAGAAGGGGAGAGGGAGAAGGGGTGGGTGATGAGAGAATTAAGTTTTAATCTGTCAAGCAGATTTGCTTGTGTGCCTGTGAGTTTTCTACATGTAGCAACTCCTTCTTAGGTACTATCCTGTAATAGATGTGTATTTGCAGCAGTGAAACATATTTGAAGGACTATAATAAATAAGACATTTAACAAGAATAATCACTTGCTTTCATTAATATTTTTTCCTTTTGAAAGTAATACTCAAGCTTCTTTCTTTTCTTTAAAATTGTGAACATATTCTAACAAATAGTTAACATACTCTAGGTACTGCTAAAGCTTTATATGCGATATCACCTTCATTCTTACAATAACCCTATGGGAAAAAAAATAGTACTTTATAGAAAGAACTGAGACTTACAGAACTTAATTGTTTATATCATAGTCAACGAAAACTCAGTCAGAATTTGAATTAAATTAAGTTTGACTGTAAAGCCAAAGCTAAACTACCTCTTATTATTCACTAATCACCCTATCAACAGACCAGCCAGTCAGCCCACCAACCAACATCCATCCAATCAGCCAACCAGCTAACCAATCAGCCAGCCTGCCAATCAATGGACATGTGGCCAACCAGCCATCCAACCAATACCTGGCAAGCTAGCCAGCCAACCTACCAATCAGCTAGCAGCCAACCAACATCTGGCCAGCCAGCTAATCAGTCAACCAGCCAAGGAACTAACCAGCCAAAATCTATTAAGTGTTTATCAATATGGCACTTCCTCAAGCATACTGCAGCAAATAAGTAAATTAAGTAGAAGACAGGTGTTCTCCTTGTTAATTCATTTTCTCTTTTATATTTTGTCCTTAGTTTCTAAATGATTACCGGCAATTTTAACAGAAAAGTTTGGTTGTTACCTAAAAGGAGACCTACATACACTTGAGATTTATGCAGAAGTCCGTGAGTAGCTAGCAAACTAAGGTAGCAGGAAAAACAAGGAAGGTTTATAATGATAAATACCATGGTGGGGGGCACATTGAGTGAAAGGGAAAAACACTGAGATGAAACTAAACAGGATGGAACTCTCTGTCCTTTCTTCTTCCTCTAATGTTTTGATCTACAATCCTTTGATCTTAACTCAGGCTACTTCTTCAGGGAGCTCTTCTTCCATGTCTCCCAAGACAGAAGATCCTTCTCGTCTATACCTTATGGAATCTGTTCCCGCTGCTTCATAACACTGTCATAACATTTGCAACGTGACATTTGTTTGTATAACCTATCCCTGTTACATTTCCCTCAAGAAGGTCCCAGCACCTAGAGTAAAGCTGCCTTTGATAACTGACAATTAGTCCCCATGTATTCTGAATTACTTATTTTGTCCCAGGGTTTTGGAAACAATGGTAGTGAAAAGGGGCACCTACTGGCTGAGTTGATAGGACATGTGACTCCTGATGTCGGGGTTGTGAGTTTGAGCCCCATTATGGGGGTAGGGAATACTTAAAAAAATTAAAAATCTTAAAAAAATGGTAGTTCAAAAACACATTAATTCCTGCTCTTTCTAGCTTACAATCTAATGGAAACTCCATAAATGTTCGATGAGTGAATTAAAATCTTAAACCAAAAGATTTTTTTTAAAGCATGAAAAACCATCTATGAAATTTAGCCAGTTAACAGGAAAATTAATGGACAAACTATAAGCAATATATGTGGTAAGGCAAGCAAAGCTGTGATCCTGGCTTTGGCAAAACCAGTCAGTCTCAACCAAGAGCTGCTTTCCACTGGAAAAGAAACCTGGAGCAGGAATTGAAAGGAATTGAGACAAGGCTACTAGTTACTAGGAGTAAGTGTAACAAACCTGTAGGATATTACATTTAGAATAAGAAATCTGGACCCAAATAAACAAAGGTTTTTGTTTTTCATTCAAGAGCTCAGATATTTTTGCAATTGTGTTAATGTGTATTACAAAATACCTGGCCCCAACAAAATCACATCAACTGTTTTTTATTTTCAAGGGCTAAGCAGAGCAATTAAGTGGCAAGTATTATTTTCAAACGACAGTCACAGATTATACTCAAAGGAACCAGAAATATTTTTTTCAAAATTTAATTTTATTTAAACAATTCTTTAAAAATTTTTTTCTTAAATTGTTGAAATTCAAAACATAATTGAGTACAATTTTTTCATAGTACAAGTCTGCTAATGAAGAGAATGAAATTACTTTTGGTGTGTTTAACTGGGGTTCAGAGTTAGCGTTCCTAAGCATCACAATCCGTTGTTGATCTGTAATGAAGTTTTATGTACCATACTGAGTATATCGTTTTCTATGCATAATTCTTTACAATTTTTTAAATGTTTATTTGTTCTTGAGAGAGAGAGAGAGCGCGCACGAGTAGGGGAGGGGCAGAGAAAGAGGGAGACATAGGATCTGAAGCAGGCTCCAGGCTCCAAGCTGTCAGCACAAAGCCCGACATGGGGCTTGAACCCATGAATCACAAGATCATGATCTGAGCCAAAATCGGCACTTAACCAACTGAGCCACCCAGGTGTCCCTCTATGCATAATTCTGTGTGATGAGATTATAAGGGAAAAATAGTGAAATACAGGGCATAACCCCTATTTTCATGGAATTTATAATCTATTTGTAAAATTATCATTCCAGTGGTAGAGCAACCTTAAATACTTACTTATATGTACTTCTATATACTTATTATACTTCTATATACTTATAAGTATACTTATATACTTATATATACTTAAATATAGTATAATATTACTGTTTCACGAAAGAGATGAAATAGTGCATTACAAGAGCCTAAAATAATTTTTGAGACACTTTATATAGTTCTGAAGAATACCTATAAAAAAGTGAAGCCAGGCATGTCCTTTTATTAGAAAGTCTGTAATGTGGCTTATGCTGACTTATACACACAACATTCATATTTTTTCTGTCTTAACTATCGCTTATATTCTATTACTTCATTATATAATAGTTACTTCTTTTGACACAACCCAAAAGGAATGTTGTTTTAAAAAGTTTTTATTTTAATCACCCAATGCTTATCACAACATGTGCACTCGTTAATCCCCATCACCTATTTGACCCACCCCTCCACCCACCTCCCCTCTGGTAACCATCAGTTTGTTCTCTATAGTTAAGAGGCTGTTTCTTGCTTTGTCCCTCTCTGTCTCTCCTTTTTTCCCTTTGCTCATTTGTTTCTTAAACTCCACATATGAGTGAAATCATATGGTATTTGTCTTTCTTTGACTGATTTTTTTAATTAATTTATTTTTTTTATATATGAAATTTATTGTCAAATTGGTTTCCATACAACACCCAGTGCTCATCCCAAAAGGTGCCCTCCTCAATACCCATCACCCACCCTCTCACCCTCTCCTCCCTCCCACCCCCCATCAACCCTCAGTTTGTTCTCAGTTTTTAACAGTCTCTTATGCTTTGGCTCTCTCCCACTCTAACCTCTTTTTTTTTTTTTTCCTTCTCCTCCCCCATGGGTTCCCGTTAAGTTTCTCAGGATCCACATAAGAGTGAAACCATATGGTATATGTCTTTCTCTGTATGGCTTATTTCACTTAGCATCACACTCTCCAGTTCCATCCACGTTGCTACAAAAGGCCATATTTCATTCTTTCTCATTGCCACGTAGTATTCCATTGTGTATATAAACCACAATTTCTTTATCCATTCACCCGTTGATGGACATTTAGGCTCTTTCCATAATTTGGCTATTGTTGAGAGTGCTGCTATGAACATTGGGGTACAAGTGCCCCTATGCATCAGTACTCCTGTATCCCTTGGATAAATTCCTAGCAGTGCTATTGCTGGGTCATAGGGTAGGTCTATTTTTAATATTCTGAGGAACCTCCACACTGCTTTCCAGAGCGGCTGCACCAATTTGCATTCCCACCAACAGTGCAAGAGGGTTCCCGTTTCTCCACATCCTCTCCAGCATCTATAGTCTCCTGATTTGTTCATTTTGGCCACTCTGACTGGCGTGAGGTGATACCTGAGTGTGGTTTTGATTTGTATTTCCCTGATAAGGAGCGACGCTGAACATCTTTTCATGTGCCTATTGGCCATCCGGATGTCTTCTTTAGAGAAGTGTCTATTCATGTTTTCTGCCCATTTCTTCACTGGGTTATTTGTTTTTCGGGTGTGGAGTTTGGTGAGCTCTTTATAGATTTTGGATACTAGCCCTTTGTCCGATATGTCATTTGCAAATATCTTTTCCCATTCCGTTGGTTGCCTTTTAGTTTTGTTGGTTGTTTCCTTTGCTATGCAGAAGCTTTTTATCTTCATAAGGTCCCAGTAATTCACTTTTGCTTTTAATTCCCTTGCCTTTGGGGATGTGTCGAGTAAGAGATTGCTACGGCTGAGGTCAGAGAGGTCTTTTCCTGCTTTCTCCTCCAAGGTTTTGATGGTTTCCTGTCTCACATTCAGGTCCTTTATCCATTTTGAGTTTATTTTTGTGAATGGTGTGAGAAAGTGGTCTAGTTTCAACCTTCTGCATGTTGCTGTCCAGTTCTCCCAGCACCATTTGTTAAAGAGACTGTCTTTTTTCCATTGGATGTTCTTTCCTGCTTTGTCAAAGATGAGTTGGCCATACGTTTGTGGGTCTAGTTCTGGGGTTTCTATTCTATTCCATTGGTCTATGTGTCTGTTTTTGTGCCATTTCTTTGATTTATTTCACTTAGTATAATACTCTCCAGCTCCATCATGTCATTGCAAATTGCAAGATTTCCTTTTATATGGCTGAATAATATTCCATTGTGTATATACACCACGTCTTCTTTATCCTCGATGGACACTTGTGCTGCTTCCATATCTTGGCTATTGTAAATAATGCTGCTATAAACATAGTGATGCATGTATCCTTTTGAACTAGTGCTTTTGTATTATTTGGATAAATGTCTAGTAGTGGGATTACTAGATTGTAGGAGAGTTCTATTGTTAACTTTTTGAGGAACCTCCAGACTGTTTTCCACAGTGCCTGCACCAAGTTTGCATTCCCACCAACAGTGCACAAGGGTTCTTTTTCCTCCAATCCTCACCAACATCTGTTGTTTCTTGCCATTCTGACAGATGTGAGGTAATTATCTCATTATAGTTTTGATTTGCACTTCCTGGATGATCAGTGATGATGAGCATCTCTTCATGTGTCTGTTGGCCATCTGTATGTCTTCTGTGAAGAAATGTCTGTTCGTGTCTTCTGCCTAGTTTTTAAAAAATGTTTTTTATTTATTTTGAGAGACAGCATGCATGTGTGTGGGAGAGGAGCAAAGAGAGACAGGGAGAGAGAATCCCAAGCAGGCTCTGTACTGTCAGCATAGAGCCCAATGCAAGGCTTGAGCTCATGGACTGCGAGATCATGACCCAAGCTGAAATCAAGAGCAGGATGCTTAATCCACTGAGCCATCCAGGCACCCCTCTTCTGCCTATTTTTAAATTGGATTATTTGTCTTATAGGTGTTGAGTTTTATAAGTTCTTTATGTATTTTGGATTCTAACCCTTTATCAATATATCATTTGCAAACATCTCCCATTCTGTAGGTTGCTTTTTAATTTCATTGATTATTTCCTTCGATGTGCAAAAGCTTTACTTTAACGTAGTTCCAATAGGTTTTGGTTTTTGTTTCCCTTGCCTCAGGGGACCTATCTAGAAAAAATTTGGCAAGGCTGATGTTACTACCTATGCTCTATTCTAAGATTTTTATGATTTCAGATCTCACATTTAGGTTTTTAATCCATTTTGAATTCTGTATGGTCTGTATGAGTCTTTCCTTTCCACTCAATGAGTCCCTTTTAATATTTCCTTCAGGGCTGGTTTAGTGGTCACAATCTCCTCTAGTTTTTGTTTGGGAAATTGTTTGTCTTTCCTTCTACTCTGAATGACAGCCTTGCTGGGTAGAATATTCCTAGCTGCAAGTTTTTCCCATTCAGCACTTTGAATATATCATGCCACCCATTCCTTTCTGGCTTGGAAAGTTTCTGCTGGAAAATACCCTGATAGCCTTATAGGTTTTCCTTTGTATGTAACTGTCTTCTTTTGCTTATTTTACTATTTTTTCTTTACCACTATATTTTGCCATTTTAATTACAATATGCCTCAGTGTGGACCTGCCTTTGTTGATTTTGTTGGCATCTCTCTGTGCTTCTTGGACTTGGATATCTTTTTCCTTCCTGGGTTAGGGAAGTTTTCAGATATTATTTCCTCAAATAAATTCTCTGCCTCCTTTTCTCTCTCTTCTTTTTCTGGTACCCCTATAATATGAATGTTATTATGTTCGATGGAGTCACTGAGTTCTCTAAGTCTATTTTCATTTTGCCTGATTCTTTTTTCTTTTGTTCAGCTTCATTACTTTCCGTAACTCTGTCTTCTAGGCCATTAACTCATTCCTCTGCTTCTCCCAGCCTGCTGTTCATTCCATCAAGCATGTTTCTCATTTTGTTTATTGAGCCCTTTATCTCTGCTAGGTTATTACTTATCTCTGTATTAATGATTTCACTGTTGTCCTCCACTTTTTTCTCAAGTCCCAGTGTCCTTATGATTATTGCTTTAAATTCTCCATTGTGCATATCACTTATGTTAGGAAAGTCAGCTATGTCTCCTATTCTTGAGGGTAATGGCTTTATGAAGAAGTTCTGTGGTGCCCTGCAGTGTTGTGTCCTGTTCTGTAGGGCCTGGCACTTACAGGAGTGCCTCCTATGTGTGCTGTGTGCACTTGGCTGCTGTGTCCTAGCCACTTTATCCTCCAGTCCAGTTGTCTGCAGAGGCTCTCTTTCCCTGTTGTGGGCAGTGTTTGGTATCTGGCCTGAATGGGGCACATTTTAACGATGTGTGCTCTGGCTTGCTTGTGAAAGGAGACCTGTCATCACCACCACAAAAATGAAGGCCTTGCAAAACTCCCAGTTTAGGAGACATGGTGTGGACCAGGGTTTGGGCCAGTCTTCTGGGGGAAGGGGGCCTGCCGAACTAGGACTGAGACAATTGTAACTGAGAAGAGCAGTTCCGTGGGTACACAGTGGGGGTGGGGCTTGGTGTAAGCAAATTAGGCAGCCAGGGTCTATGCTGCATTGCTTTCTGCAGGTCGCCATTACTTATGCTGGGGGACAAGGGAGGGAAATGTTGCCCACCAGTGTTCCTTTGTTCCTGGAGGGGGTCTCTCCTTGAATGTTGCCTCTCTGTGACAGGATCCAAGATGAGCTAATCTCCCTGCTCTGTGCCCCAGGCCCTCCTCAGATCGGTTTCCATGCTGTATGTCCTTAGGCTGTTTGCTCTGCCTTTTCTCCAACAGCAGCCCCAATGTCCTCCAAGCTCTCCCTGAGCCAAGCACGCTGACCTTTAAAACTCCAGGCTTTAAGCCTCACTGGTTGCAAGAACTCATGAAATTCCGGCCTTGTTTTCCAGGCCAATTGCTATGGGGATTTTTTTCCCATGGGTTCCCATATGTTGGTCTGTCCTTCACCTTCTCCTTGACCACGGCTCTCTCTCCACCATGGTGGCCAAAATCTGTTTGTCCACCAAACCACGTCTCCACACTTCCTACCTTCTTCAATGTGGCCTCTTCTCTACCTCTAGTTGTGAACTTTGTTCTGCCAGTCTTCAGATTGATTTCTGGGGTATTCAAGACAATTAGAGAAGCTATCTATCTAGTTGTATTTGTGGGATGAGGCAAGCGTAGGGTCCTCCTACTCTGCTGCCATCTTCCCCTCCAGTCCTCTAAAACAATTCTTCAGCAAATGAAATATGCCCTTCTTAAAGGTGAGCACACAAGGTAAGTTCAAAGACTACTTTAAATTTTGGCCTGCACTTAATTTTATTTTTGGCTGTATCTGAATAAAGATGAGGTGTCTTTAAAAAACATCCCCTTTTTCTCTTCCAGAAAAAGCCATTTCCATGCCCTTTTAAAAGGAAAGTGCAAGCTGCCTTTATTTTTAAAAAGTGTCTATTCAGGAAATGTAAAGTATGTGGACATTAAGGAATCAGAGATTATGGTTAACAGCAGAGATAATGGTGAAGGAATTAGACGAATTCCATTTCTGGCATTCTGATGGCTGAGAGCTGATGAGGTTAAAGGAGTTCAGTGGAGGATAAAGTCATTTGGGAGATGGGAGTCCCAAAGTAGAAGAATTAACAGATGCATAAATTAGAGTTAAAAAAAGAAAATAATCAAGGCCTCTTAAACATCAGGTCTATGAGTCCTTCCTCCCTGGAAGCCCCAAGATATCAAATACCTCACAAAAGGCAGGAAAACATGTTTTCTGTAATTATTCTGAGAAATGGTACAATGGCATTCTTTTTCTTTTCTCTTTCCTGTGGAGTTCCTTGAGTCAAACCTCATTCCATATGTCATTGAGAAAGAATAAACATATACCTCTTTGGAGGAGGAAAAGGACAGCATTTGGGCAGAGGCTGATAGAAGATATGAAAGCCCTACCAGTGGAGGAAGAGATGTTCCTGATTCCTGGAGAATACAGAAAAATCAACTTCTGAGATATGTATGACAATCATGCAACCATGTAGTGCTAGATTTATAAAACAGATTAGCAAAATAAAGGAAAAGCACCATAAAGTTTTAAAAATGCTATGACCACTTGCATGTAGTCAAATTTTGTTAGTATGTGCATGTCTGTGTTTCTTTTTAAGTGACATGAAAATCACACACACACAAATAGTGACTTCTGAATTCAAGAAAAAACTGTCCCACTTCCAACAACTTTCAAACTAGTATTATTGGATTTCCAAAAGACAAAACTAACAAGATAATGAGTAAAACATCAACATTCTTAATAATATGGCCCAAACAAATCAGTTGCTTTAGTAACTGGCTCCTCTGTCTTTGGGTTTTTTTTAACGCACCAGGTATAAGTGAGAGGGAAAACTATAGGCCCTGCTCAAACTGAGTCTTGTATGTAGCCTGAATAGAGATTCTAAGGGTTCGAACCAGAAGTCTATCACAAAACAGATTCTTTCCTTTGTGGTTCTCAGAAATGCAGAGTGACACAATGCTAATGGAAGACCAAGGGGCCACCTTACATTTGCACGGGTCTTCTGTTTCAGGTAGGGTTTCCTCCCTCTTTTTCCAAGGTGCTCCTATGGATTTTCTCTAGCCCAACTAGACCCAAATCATACTATTCACTAAAGATTGTCAGGAGTGGGACCATCTTCATAACTAGATATATCCACCAATGTGATTGAAACAGATATAAAAAAAAATATTTACCAAGATTACTGGTTCCTGGCAGTGAAGATAAACAGCTTTATGGAAAATAAATACAGAACTGTTAATTAACAGAAGAAAGTCCTACATAGATGCCAACAAAGATGGTAAGTGACAGACTCCAATTCAACCCAATACATATAGTTATCTCCTAAATACTTAAGAAACTGAGAAAAACAAGATGCTTTCTTCATGTTCCCCTCTGTGTTATACATAGAAATGCAGTGATGAAAAAACCAAAAACCAAAAACAAAAACAAGAACACCGAGGAATAAGGATTCCAAAACAGAGCATCAAGATCAAGTTTACGTTCTTCTATCTCATTTGACTGGTTAATTCTATATATTTGCCCCTTGTATCTGACTGCTATATTTTATAATCATGATTATTATCATTATCACTACCACCAAGTGGAAAAAATAACTAACTGTTCTTATGTTTTAGGTGAAGGAAAGACATTGTGAGCATAAACGGAGTTGGTCCCAACTGTCTGGAACCTCACGTGGCCACAGGTGACTCAGACACTTCCTCCCTTACTCTAATACTTATTAATGATCCTTCCAGGCCTGGTTGACAGGACAGAAATCTTTGCACAGCCAGTCCAATTTCAATGATGTAGAGCACCATCCATAAATCTAGAAACCTGGATAAAGAATTAGACTATTCTAATGGCCATGGTGACCTCATGGAGCGGTGACTTAAGGCCGTTTGTGTACATACAACATGAGGTAAAAACATCAGGGTTATTTTTTGTGGAAGGTGTTGCAGAGGAGAAGGCAATGGCTTGAAAGTTAGAAGATCTGATTTTCGGTCCTATTTCTGTCACTAAGTAACTGTGACTTTGGTCAGGTCACTTACACATTTCAGACCTTAGTTTCCCTTATTAGTAAAAGCAGGTAAGTTAGTAATGTTATTTTCAGCTTTACCAGCTCAGGATTTTCATCCAGGAAGAACAGAACTGGGAATCAAAGATCCTTTCAGATCCGAATTATCTTTTAAAAAAAGCAAATTCAAGGCTATATACTGCACTAAATACTTCATGGATACAATGCACTCTTTGCATTTCTGGCCCCCCTAAGGCTCTGCACTTTGTCCAGAGCAACATCAGGGACCATTTTGGTCCTTTTTCTTTAGGAGACAGAAGCATCTCTACCTGTAGACCTTCCTCTGCTGACTGACACTCAGAATATCTCCTTTCCTTTTTCTTTCCCTGTAAAATTCAAATTTGTTTTATATTCTATTTCTTGCCTTGTTCTAACTTAACTTGAACACTGGCATGTACAAATGAAATCAAAGGGAGATGGGCCATTGTATATGCAAATAATAGGAAAAGGTATTCACCGAGAGAGGTAACTCTTTCAAGAAAACTTGTTTGAATGTGATTACCAGGCCTCACATGAAACAAAACAGGTCTGGTTCCCTTTGATTAGCCTCAAAGGCAATACTGTTTGTGAATAACAAAAAAGAACCTTAGTTTATCTTATCTGCCTGTATTTGAAATAACCTCCATCTACTGGGAGTCCTGTGGTTTTCAGGACACAAACCCATTACTTGTATCTGAGATGGGATGTCCTATTAGAGAGTGGGACACTGATGCCCAGAGCATCACCAGAAGACAGGCTCACCTGCCACAGCCAGGGCAAGAATGCTGCTTGCTGGTTTTGCTTTGCCATCCTGTAGGGTTTCTAAAAGCAGGTAAGAATTAGTAAAAGGCAGCAGAAGTGGCACATTTGGGAAATGAGGGACACAGGTGTGGAGGAGAGACCGCGCATAGTGCACAATGGTGTTCACGATCAGAAGTCTGTCACCCATCCAGCCCTTGATGTCAAAGTTCTAAAAGAAGTTACTAGTTAGGATGTCATTAGATGGGTAGAATGAAGATGAATCCTTAGCACACTCTGTGAAGCCCCCAGAGGTAGGGAATCTTAAACTACATAGTAGAAAGGACTTAATCAGAACGCCTGGTTGGCTTAGTTGAGCATCTGACTCTTGATTTCGGCTCAGGTCATGATCCCAGGGTCACGGGATCAAGCCCCGCATTGGGCTCTGTGCTGAGCATGGATCCTGTTTAAGATTCTCATTCTCTCTGTCTCTCCCTCTCTCCTCTCTCTCCCTTTCTCCCTCCCCTGCTTGTACATGCATTTACTAAGATTAAAAAAAAATTTTTTTTAAAAGGACTTAATGAGTCCTTACTTCTCATGCCATAAAGGGCCAAAGTTCAAATAGTAGAAAGGTGAGGAGTCCTTGCATTCACTGCTATGGCAGAAATGGGGCTGGCACCCTCCCCATGGGTCAGGTCTCCTCAGTATCTCAATATTGTCTGTGGAGGCAGCTTGGTCTCGTGGAAACTACTCTGACTTGAAATCACCAGCCTGGTTGTGTCTCCATGAAAAAAAACCCAAAAACCTCACTTCTCATTTCTCTGTCTCAAATTCATTATATCTAAAGTCCTTTAAGTTTTAAATACAATGGTTCTGGGGGCAGATGGTCAGCATTCTCAACCGCATGAGTAGAATGATGGCCAGGTATCTCTTCCTCCCAGTTCTTACCACTGTGCTTTCCCATCCACAGCTTTCTGGGGACGGGGGTTCTCAGGGGGAGAGGTGTCCAGGCTATGCATGTAGAAGTCCACCCTGCAGATCAATGGGCTATTTTCTTAACATACTCATCCAGAGGCATCATGAAGACGTGAGGAGAGAAAGAGAGATACGTCACAGTATTTAAAAGTCACCCAGACATGTGTCAAATGGCCAGTAAAATGTTTTTCTTAATCACTATAGGGCCTTTCTATCTCTGATAAGCAGCTTCCCACGCCATCCTGGTGCCTTCACCAGCGGCCTGCTGCTCCCACAGACACACGTGTGGCAGAAAAGACCTCCTTCACCTCAGCGCCCTTCCCGCAGCTTCCTCTCCTGGGCCAACTTTCTTTGCTCTGGAGGGCATAACCACTGTCCCTACCTTTATGATTCAGGTGGGTTCCTGACTTCAAATGCTCCTGTGCACTTACTACACTGGATGGTCCTCTTGCCTCATGATCCTGCCCTGCCTACCACCCTGTTATTTTGCTCCCAAATCACAATTAAATTCAAACCTTTTTTTTTTTTGGCTTAAAACAACAGAAATTTAGGGTCTCAAAGTTTTGGAGGCTAGAAGTCCAAGATCAAGGGGTCCACAGGATTGATTCCTTGTGAGGGAGAATCTGTTCCATGCTTCGTGCTTAGCTTCTAGTGGTTTGCTGGCAGTCTGTGGCATTCCTTGGCTTGTATATGTACCATCCCAACTCTGCCTTCATCTCCAAACAGAGTTCTCCCTGTATGCGTGTCTGTGTCCAAATTTTCCTCCTTTATAAGGAAACCAGTCATTGGGTTAGGATCCCAACTTACTTCTAAATGACCTTATCTCAAGTAATGGTGCCTACAATGACCCTACTTCCAAATAAGGTCACATTCCAAGGTACTCAGGGTTATGACTTCAACGTATGAATTTTCAAGGGGACATGATACAACCCATTACACTGTGTAATGGAAGAAAAAGAATCTCTTGATGAAAGGGTATGGGAAAATCTCTAAGATGCAAAGAAATCAACATTTCAAATGATAATGTGCTACACTTTATGTAAGAAAGGATGAAAAGAACATGTACATATGTGTGTGTGTTCACAAAAATATCGCACCAGAAACGAGTTTGCACCAGAAATCACTACCATGTGTGCTTCTGGGGAGATACTTGGGTTTCTAGAGGAGGAGAAGGGTGGGAAAGAGAATTTTTAATGCAAATCTTTTTTATTATCCTTGCATTTGGAACCATGAGAATACACTACTTATTCAAAAATTAGATTTAAGAACAATAAAAAGCAAATTGAATCAAGACTGCTAAACTACTCTCAAGAAGAATGATACCAATTTCTGAAACCTGCTATCATTGTAAGTATGGAGCCCTTTACACCCTTGCCTCCCCAGGATTGGGTTTTAGCAGGTTTGCTTTTTCCTAGATTTGCAGGCAAAAAAATGACATCTGATTGTTTAATATGCTTACAATGATCTCCTCCAGGCACCACTTGCCTTCCTTAGATCAAGTATCATCTTAACATCTTTTGTGGCATTTTTGCTCTTTATAGGAACACATTCTATATCAAAGAAATTCACTTTTTGAATTTGCCATACATGTTGCAAATGTTCTTCATGTCAGTGAGTTCCTTTCACACATGGAAGATTTAAATGGATGTGTAAAATTTATGTGTGGCAGGTGCACTGTTAAGCTGCCAGAGAGACAGGAATGAACCTGGAAAAACGTGAATTATCAGTGGTTCTTAGGGATTACTCACATTCCCTGGAAAAAAATCTAGAAAGGACAGCAGCCCTCCTACCATTCTCATTTTTGGGTCCTGCACAAGACGGGGCACGTCTTTTTCACAGAAGTCTTGACTGAAACTGTGTCTACAATGATAATCAACAGTGAGCACTTTTGTGGTGCTTATTCTGTAAGTGACAACTGGAAAAGAATGGCATCTCCTGGAGGAGACCAACCCGCTGGGCTTGGACTGCCAGGAGGTGCATAAGACGTTCTCAGGATGGAGCATTTCAAAGATGTTAAAGATCCTAGCTTTAAAAACTGCCAAGCTGTGTGTTCTTGGGCAACAGCTTACCTTCTCTGTTTCCTCACCTGAAGAATGGGGTTATACTTACAGTACCTTCATCATAGAGTTAAGAAGAAGTATGTCAATATATAGAAAGCACTTAGAACAGAACATACTCTATTTACTCTTAAGTGGTCCCAGCTCCTAACAGACATTCCAGCTCTGACAGTATTTTAGACCCTTGCCTAAGCTGCCTGGGGAGTCACATTTATGTCTGGGTTTATGTCTGATTATGACAACCGAGTATTCTAGGATTCATCAGAGATGAGGCTCCAGTGGGCTACAATGTGACATGAAAAGCAGTCCCCTCAAGGTCCTGTGTGTGCTCTGCGACAAGCTGCCTCCTAACCGATATGGGACGCTCCAACAGGCTCTCCACATCACGGGGCTTGTTCAGAAATGGGAATTGGGAGTCTGGCCACTTCCTTCAGCTCTGTGGAAACAATTAATCCCTGTATTAAGGCATACATAAGCTGGCTGATAGACCAAGGTCCCCAAAGGATGCTGGCCTGGAAGAAAAGATGGGGCTGTACGAAAGAAAAGCATCATGAGTGTAAAAAGGTCCCAGTGGACCCTGAGCAGAGGGCAGTGGGTGCGGATGGAGTGTGAGGTTGTGGCTGGTCTCCGCAAACCAACCTTCTTGTTGCCCTCCCCCTGGGGGCTTGCATGCACAGGGAAAGTGAGGTGTGAGGCAAGGAGGGAATGGATTCAAATAGTGATATGAACTGGAAAGAAAACAAATACATAAAATAATATGATAGAGGGAAAGAGAGTGGGGTGTGAGGCCACATAAGCAGACATCAAGCTGTCTTTAGATCTCTTCTCCTGGATGCTTAGTCTCCAAGGGAGCTCATCCTGTCCTGGCGATTTAAATGGCATCTATGTACTGACGGCTCCTGTATTTCTATCTCCAGCTCTTCTCTCCTGACCTCCAGACTTGCATATTGAAATACCTGGTGTCTGTGTTAGATACCTGGTAGATACAGGGATGCCTGGGTGGCTCAGTCGGTTAAGCCTCCGACTTCAGCTCAGGTTATGATCTCAGGGTTGGTGGGTTCGAGCCCTGCATTGGGCTCTGTGCTGACAGCTCAGAGCTTGGAGCCTGCTTCGGATTCTGTGTCTCCCTCTCTCTGGCTCTCCCCTGCACGTGTTCTCTCTCTCTCTCAAAAAAAAAAAAACCAAAAAAAAAACAAACAACCAAAACATTAAAAAAATTTTTTAAAAGATACCTAGTAGATATAATAGGCTTCTCAAATTTAACATCTGCAAACTCAAATTCTGAGTTCCCAGCCCCTCAGGATCTCTTCTCCTGTCTTTTCCATTTTGGTTCATGCTGTGAAAACTGACCTAATTGCATCCTTGATTCTTCTCTTTCTCTCACACATATGGTAAACATGTAATTTACTATCCAAACTATCACTTTTGAGAGTAAAATGGGGAGTTATTAACAATTAGGCTGGTACAACAGGTATAAACTAGGATATATTCTTTATACTCTATATTTAATCCATAGGATTTAAAAATATGACCCTAATCAGATTCCTTCTGAATTCTTGTTCACTCTGCTCCAAATCTATCACTTGTCATCTGACTACTGCACTAACCTCTGAGTGGGTTTCGATCTGTTTTCATGTGTATTGCTTGTTGACAGCATTACAATGCAAGCTATGTGAAGGCAGAGCCCTTGTCTATAATGTGGAAAACAACTTTTGTTACATATAGCACAGAAACTTCTAGAAGCCTAGAAAGGGAAGTGTTAAGAGTTTCTGCCTCTGGAGAGAGCTGGAGGAAGGGAGGTTGAGGTGGGAAGAAATTTACTTTTAAATACACACCCTTTTGTTTGTTTGTTTGTTTTCTAACTGTGTGCATACCTTATTACTATAAATTAAAAACCACTGCTACCTGGGAAATCACTCTCCAAGAAAGCCAGATTCTTTCTCTATAGTCTATTTTTATGCTTTCCTTTTCCCATAACTCTGGAGAAAAGATGGAAAAAAGATCCCATTTCATTTCAAACTGTGTCAGTTGAGCTAAAAACCCACATCTAGATTTAACTCTTGGTGAATTACATAAGAATGGAGATATTTATTTATTTATTTAGGGTGCTTGCGTGGCTTAGTTGGTTGAGTGTCCAATTCTTGATTTCGGCTCAAGTTATGATCCCAGGGGCATGGGATTGAGCCCCACATTGGGCTCTGCACTGCGCATGGATCCTCCTTGAGATTCTCCCCCCACCCCCCTCTTTTCCTTTGCCCCTCCCCCCTACTCCTATGCATGTGCTGTCTCTCTAAAAAAAAAAACAAAAAAAGAATTGAGCTATTTACATGGGGGGGATTACTATTTTCTAAGAACTACCTTATCTATTAAAGGTGATCTAGTTAACAACTGTCTAATGTGTCACACGTATTTTCTCACTCAATAGCCCTTGGATGCAGCTGAACAGGAGATCAGTCTCACTTTACACATGAGGAAGTATAGGCATAGAAAGGCAAAGTACCTAACCTGTGTAAAGTCACACAACTAAGAATCACCCACCAGGGTACAGATTTGAATCCAGACCTAACTCCAAATCTGGTGTCTGTAACGATTACGTGGCACTAGATTTATCTTGGTGTAATTTCTTTAGGAGATGCAGCACACCAGCCAAATCTCTCCCTTCACTTTCAGTTATACCTTTATTCTCCATGTCACCACCTGAAACACCCTGGTGTGAGGCTACTAATCTAGAGAATATCTAGCAAATCTTACTCCATGGGAAATGGCACTGAAGTGATCTTCTCCAGGTACAGTAAGACACGCCGGCCAGTGATCATGTAAGATGATGGAGACTGCTCTTCAGTTGTGATCTGCACAAAGCCAAGTGGAAGCTGATGTGCTCACCTGCCTAATTCAAGTTCGGTCTCTCTTGCCTGAATGGTTGAATACTTCACCAATGCAACATTAAGACCTTTGATACTGCATTTTTGTCTGTGAGCCTACAACTAACCTGAGAGTCAGTCTTTCTGAAGGGCCAGTACTGCTTTAATAAAAATAAATGACTTAAGTTAACCTGAGGCTTATTATAGCTATAGCTTGCATAGCTGAAGCTTTCTACTGAGTGGAATGGGGCACTGTCCATCAAAGGAGAAATCTTTTTCTAAAGGAAATTATATGTTCTTATTCCATCCATCAAAGGACCAAAGTATAGTGCCTATTTTGATCAGGAAACAGTGCTAACTTTTAACATGATCCCAATTCATGGAGTGACCCTGAGGGGAATAGTTTATTTACAATTTAAGGAAAGTTAATCAAATTGGAGCAGAGTAGAAGCTTAAACCCTATGAACCACTTAACACACCATCCAATTCCAATTAGCTTCTCACCTAAATCACAGAGTATGCATATGCCTGGAGACATGCAAACTACATTTACCTGCACAAAGCGGATTAGTGATTGAAATAATTTTTTTTTCATTTTTTTTAATTTTTTTTAATTTATTTTTGAGACAGAGACAGAGCATGAACGGGGGAGGGGCAGAGAGAGAGGGAGACACAGAATCGGAAGCAGGCTCCAGGCTCCGAGCCATCAGCCCAGAGCCTGATGCGGGGCTCGAACTCACGGACCGTGAGATCGTGACCTGAGCTGAAGTCGGACGCTTAACCGACTGAGCCACCCAGGCGCCCCAGTGATTGAAATAATTGATCAACTAATAGATTCAAGCTTAAAATTTCATGGTTGACTGAATTGCCTAATGATGGCTTGGACTATCCATAGACTCAAAAACATAGGGTTACCATTTTCATTCATCATTATCAAATTAGCTAGATATCTTAGCATTAACTGATTTATATATGTGTAGTTTCTTAATATGTAAACTTTAGTAACCAGTGAAACTGAATATATTAGTTCTATGTCTATTTTCATTGCCTGTGTCTGACTGGTAGCACATGTCCACTTAAATTCCAGAATATTCAATAAAAGTGGTAGAGTTGGATTTATAAGTAGTCATCAAGAAATCTATATGATAGTAATAATGGATACCATTTATTGAGAGCTTAAAAAGTCATTAGCCTCATGTTCAGAGGCTTTAAAAAATATACATTAGCCCATAACCATAAGAGGAAGATATATTCCCATTTAGTTTAGAAAACCAAAGCATGAAAAGATTAAGTAACTTGCCCATGTTTGGTAAGTGGTGGAAGTGGACTACTATATAACCACTAAAAATCATGTTTTAAAGATTATTTCATGACAGGGGAAATGCTCACCAGTTAATTAAAAAATAGAATACAAAGCTTACATGTATATTTGTGTGTCATGCATAGACACATATATAATCACAATTTACCAAATATATATTTAGGCGGTTACAAAACCTGAAAGGTAATGTCATCAACTGTTAACAACTCCATGGGGTAATGGGTGATTTGTCTTCCCTTTTAGTAATTTTAGTAATTTTTAGTAATTTTTTAGTAATTTTAGTAATTTTAGTAATTTTAGTAATTTTTAGTAATTTTAGTAATTTTTTTGAATGCCAAAATTTATTAGATTGAACATGTATCAAATTGAGAAGTAGAAAACATGCAGTAATAATGTTTTTAGAAATTGTTCCAGAAGCTGTCAAAAATTTAAACAAACCAATTGCCATAAAATGGAAGATCAAAGAGTTGTCCTTTTAAACAATAACCCAGACCTTACTGGCATGCAGAAATTTTCTACTGTAACTTGAAGAATCAGCTAATTGCAGGGGCACCTAGGTCGGTTAAGTGTCAGACTCTTGATTTCTGCTCAGGTCATGATCTCATGATTCACATGAGGCTCTGCACTGCCAGCACGGAGGCTGCTTGGGATTCTCTCTCCCTCTTTCTCTGTCCCTCCCCTGCTCATGCTCACTCTCTCCCTCTCAAAATAAATAAATAAACATTAAAAATATATAAAAAAAAAAGCATCAGCTAATTCCAGTGCTATTTAAAAGGCTCATGAGTCGGGCTGTCCCACAGTACTTTCCATGATGATGGGAATGTCTACCAAATGGCAGTGCACATATAGGACATTCAAAATGTAGCTAGTGTAACTGAGAAATATAATTTTAAATTTCATTGTATTACAATTACTTTAAATTTAAATGGTCACACATGGTTAGTGGTTACTGTGTTGTATATTGCAGCTCTAGACTACCAAAAAAGGAGAAGAATTTGCAAATTTCTCAAAAAAGGCCATATAACTATTACCTGAAAATGATATAAATGTAAACTATGGAATAATTTCACATATGAATATTAGGGTAAAAACAAATAAAATACAAATACAATCTAGCATATGTTACAATAGTATATATTGAAGATTCAGGATGGTTTGATATTGAGAAATCCATTAATGTAATACAATCCTACTAACACATCAAGAGAGAAAACTCAGACCATAAGCTGTTGAAAAGGCATTTGTCAAAATTAAACATCTTGATTAAAATGATAAAATCCTCATTAAGGGTCGTTAAGACTATTATGTGTGAAAATATATGCAGAACTCTTAGAACATGCTGCAGATAATACTATATAATATTACCATTATTATTAAGGTAATAATAAGGCATGTTATAGTCATTAAAAATGATTTGTGTATGAAAAATGATATTTCATTTATAACAGCAACACAATTATTAAATACCTAGGAATAAACATAAGAAAAATGTGCAAGATTAGATAATAATATTTAAAAATGCTAGTAGGAGACAAAAAAGAATCACTGAATAAAGGGCAAACATATACAATACTTAGGAAGATTCAACACATAAGGTTAGAAATTATTCTGTAAGTTTAAAAAAGATAAAAGGGAATTTAAATTTATATAAAAATAGACATAAAAAGTGAAGGTAGAGAAATAAAGGAAGATTATGAGACAATATTATAGTGCTAAAGTACTCAAAATAGTATGGTAATGGAGTATGAATAGATAGATTATGGTACAGTTTAGAGGGCACAGAAATAGAACCAAATACATAGGAGTATTTAATATATGCTGAATGGGGATACTGAATGTGAGGGGGAGGAAGATTAATTATTGAATAAATACCAGTCATAAAATCTATGAGGTAGGCCATCTGGAATGAAACAATGTTGGCTCTCTACTTCTTTATGCTGAGATAAGTTCTCTGTAGATTAAAGACTTAATCATAAAAGTGAAATAAAAAGTAGTGGATGGAAATGAGAGAATGTTTTTCTACAGTCTTGGGCTGCAGAAGATCCATTACACAAAACTCAGGAGTTACATAAAAAGGTAAGTGCAGTTATGTAAAACCCACAAATTCCTTCATGGCAAAGAACGCCACAGATAAATCAAAGGCAATGACAAATTGGGAGGATAAAACTGTCAGTTTTATGTTGGTTAAGTCTTATGACTAACAGTCTTCTCATCAATTCCTTTGACTTACACAGATCAGTAAGAAAATGACCGACAACTTAACTGAAAAGTGGTCAGATAACATAAGCAGGTACTCCAGAGAAAAAAATTTCACTTTTTTCTATGTTGCTTAAAAAGATGTCCAACATTATTTGTGATAAGAAAAATGTGATACCATTTTTAACTAATCGAATTGCATACAACAAAAAGGCCTAACATTCTTTTGCCAAGGATATGGGAAAACAGTATTATTAGTGCATTACTGTATACGTTAGTATAAAGAGTACTATACTAATGTTTGTATTAGTATAAACAGTATTAGTTTATCATTGGTTAATATAAAAATTCATTCAACCTTTTTGGCAGACTTTGGGCAGTATCTATCATAGTTTAATATACACATACCATTGTCCTAGCTGTTACATTTCCAAAATTTACCTTAGAGGTATACTCACAAATGTGCTTAATGTCACACAGACATTTTTTTTAACAGAGCTGGTTTAATAGATGTGAAATATGCAGAAAATGAAATGTTATACAGTCATTAAAAATGAGAAGGCAGCTTGAAGCTAGTGTGTAGATGAATAATTTCCAAGAAGTAAGAAATAAGGATCTAGACTTAAGTGTGCTATCATTTGTTTAAAAATGTGTGTGTGTTTGTAAGCACATGAAATGTCCCTGGAAGAGAAGATATTCCAGGAAGATGGCTGGATAACTGAGGGACAGATATGGGAAGGCAAACACTTTTAACTTCATACTGTTTTATACCTTTTGCATTTACACTATATATATCTTATCTGATCCAAAATTAATTGCTTAAAAAAATTTTTTTTAACGTTTATTTATTTTTGAGACTGGGAGAGACAGAGCATGAACAGGGGAGGGTCAGAGAGAGGGAGACACAGAATCTGAAACAGGCTCCAGGCTCAGCTGTCAGCAAAGAGCCTGACGCAGGGCTCGAACTCACATACCACGAGATCATCGACCTGAGCCGAAGTCGTCCACTTAACCGACTGAGCCACCCAGGCGCCCCTAATTGCTTTTTAAAATAGCTTTTATTTTTTATCTTCTTTTTTTTTCTTCCATTCACCAGTAGGAAATCCTGGCTTTTCTCACACAATGTTGCCACTGTTAGCACAATCTCAGCTCATTCCCTTCTCCCTTTATTATGTGCCTAAGTAAATAATCATCAAAAAAATGAGCAATAGGAATGTGGGACAAAATACCTCAACATTACAGAACAACACTAGTAAATATCAAAACATGTGTATTTGGGAACGATCTGGAAAACTATATGGCAAATGGTAACAGTGTTTATGTTGAGGGTGGGGATAATAGGTGATTTTGTTTTTGTCTTGGTATTTTCTGTGATTTTCAAAGTTTATGTAATAATATGTATTACTTTTATAGTAATTTTTAATTAAACAATTTTTTGCTACTCACCTGGTTCCTGTCCCTGGCATTTGCATATCGAAACCTCTGGATATAATAAAAGACCAGCCACGCGAGGGATATGATCATCAGGACAATGAAGGAGATGGAGACAAACACAACCGAAGTGCGGCTCACGTATTTCTGCAAGTTCCGGGTTCCAATGGTGATGTACATTGTCACGGTGATGTTCCTTTCCAGAAGGCTTACTATCTCCTTCCCTTTTGGTTCAGGAATCATTATTGCCACGATGTCTTCAACACCTGTTGTGATGGAGGCAAGAGAGGGACAATAAGGATAAGGGGATAAGAGAGAGGGGGGAAATCATAGTGAAATGTCTAGTCAAAGTAACACGTAGCCAAATAATGACCCTACTTTTGATAATTCTATGCCAGGTCTAATAGCTGGAAACAGAGTCAAATTCTCAACCTCCTTCAGTTACCTTGGGATGCTGCTGTCTTATATAGGAGAAAAGAACCTAAATTGAACTCATGATCATGCTACTCTCTAGCTCTCTAAGGTTCTGACCCTGGTCTGATAAAAGTCGACCCCTTCCTACCTAGCCCAGTTTATGGTTCTCTGTTGCATCTCACAGACACTGAGGAGGGGAAGAGGACCTACTACTCCATAGCAAAGGGGTAAAATGCCCAGTTCTATGCTACCTGTCTGCACATTCTCTTTCCCTCTCATGGCACCAGGAATACTCAATTCTCTATCATTTCTAAGGCAATTTTCTCCTATGCTGAGTACCCAAAGTAACTCCAAATGGGTCTCTTTCAAGTTCTAATGATTTGTAAACATAAAATCATGGTCTCAGAACCATTTTATGCTTATTTTATCTAATTCAATGTAAACAGCTTGCATTTTCTCATACCAAGCAAAGGGATGATGGAGGCTGTACAGATAATTTCAAAATTTTTACCTCAACTGTCAAATACTCCTCTATCATAATATCCATTATTGGACAGTTTGAAGCAAAAGTGGCAATTTTGGGGGTCTGAGTTACCTGGGTCACTGTCCCTATTCTTTATTATACTGTGAGAGGCACAACCTCTTGGTGAGAAGTTCTGGGGACTCTACAGGGAGTCTCTAGTACGGATATGATTTCAGCTCCAAAATGACCAGCTCAACATGTCACTGTGGCTGATACTTGAACTAGACTATTAATTTCAATTTCACAAGGATAGATTCTCAGGTATCACCCCAATTCATGCTCATAAAGTTCTTCAAGAGCCCCACTTCTATATGGACATAGCCCATTCCTGGGGTCACTACAAATTAAAAGGTACAAATTTGCAATTAGGATGTTGTACATCCAGGGCAAAATTAAACGCTGCTATAGCTGCTTAAAGCTGACCTTGTTCATGTGCAGAGGTCAGTCAGCTACCGGAACTACCAGATTACATTTGTTCAGAGTGTTACAAGCTCTTAGAGGCTACTTAGGGCTTTCACTTGACCTTGATCTCTATGCAAGTTTTCAATCCTAAATTCCTTGATGGCATTTCACTGAATAAATACTTTAAAAGCTAACTATATACAAAGGTATTTGTATGTGCTACATCAATTATCTATTTTTAAAAATCCCTAAAACCTTTGCCCAATGGTACAAATCATAAAGCCCCAATGTTTAGATTTGGTTGTTATTTCTGAGAATCACTGAAGCCAATGGCTTGAATTTCAGCTTTGCAGAGTATTACTGACAATTCTGATGCTCCTCTTTTCATGTTTACTTTGGCTAATGGCTGCCTGTGGTCTGAGGTTTTGGGAGGGATTAAGGCTGCTGATGGGTTTTGTCTCTACAGAAATATGATCTTCTGCATATACTGGACTAATCTGACCTGGTGAGGCTCATTCCAGTGCTGTAGCTATTTTACAGGTATTTAAGTAGTGGTAGAATTATAATTTTTTCACTTAATTTACTTCCATACTTCCATCTTTAAAGCATGTCTATTCAGGACTCTAGGATTAGATTTTTGAGGATGGGATCTTGGGGTTATTTATGGGACTTTGTATGCTCAGACTTGCACAAATTCTACATTTTTATTCCTATTTCAGTCTTTTTAATTATCTATTTTTATTGAAGTATAGTTAATATCTAATACTGTATTAGTTTCAGACGTACAACATAGTGATCCAACAATTCAATTATGCTATGCCCAGCATGATAGGTTTTACATTTTTTAGCAGTCAAATTTTATTAATATATTCCTTTATGGCCTTCACTTTTAATTCTCTGCTTGGAAAGTACTTCCTCACTCAAGGTGAAAGAAATACTCATTGAAAATGGCTTCTCAAAACATGATTTTTTTTACATTCAAATCTTAACCTGAATGTGATTTAGTAACAATATTTACTCAGCTCTTATAATGTGACAGGCAGAGAAGAGACAGGATGCAGTTTATTTTTCCCTTAAATTCTCAGATCTGTTCGGATCTACTTTTGGACTTTTTAGTAAGGCTGACCTATCCTTTGCTGAACCTGCAGCAGGCTGCTTTAGTTGTGTAGTTTTTAACATATTTATTGTCTGGTGGCCTAACTCTGTCTTCGCTAATTCTCCTCCATACAACTTTCCTATTATATACTTATACTTAAAAGACCATAGAGCCTAAGAATGAAGAGTCAAACCCCAGCTAAGCATTTTAAAAACAGGCAACCAAATTTTAGATATCCACAGAGTTTTAAATTACATCATCATCCATTTTTAAGGACCTAAGAGAACATTTTCTCTTCCTGTAGGGCAAAGTATAATTAACCATTTTAAAGCATTTATTTTAAACATAAGTGCTTAGTTAACACTGCCTGTGTTGTTTGTATCACTGGTGTACCTTCACGACAGAGGATAACCACTGGGAAAGAGAAACAGTGAAAAGGGCAGTGAGGCAGTTCTATTTATTTAGCCTCAACTTTATTCATCTTTCTAGGGCTAATGATGGTAAAAAAAAAAAAAAAAAAAAAAAAAAAAAAAAGGTTCTTGGATGTTTCTCTATGTGCTTTAGGCTATGGGTTATTGTGCATGGTGTAAAAAGGGTATGCATTTGTCCCAATAGAAACAGTCATTAAGAATTTAGGTACGGGGCGCCTGGGTGGCTCAGTCGGTTAAGCGTCTGACTTCGGCTCAGGTCATGATCTCACGGTCCGTGAGTTCGAGCCCCGCGTCGGGCTCTGTGCTGACCACTCAGATCCTGGAGCCTGTTTCAGATTCTGTGTCTCCCTCTCTCTCTGCCCCTCCCCTGTTCATGCTCTGTCTTTCTCTGTCTCAAAAATAAATAATAAAAAACGTTAAAAAATTAAAAAAAAAAGAATTTAGGTACTTAGGGTATCCAAAAACAGTACAATAAAGTGGATCCTGATGAATTATCTCATCAGTCTTATCAATGCACAAAATCGAGGGCAAAAACTACTACAGGGGCTAATACGTTCAAATGAGACATATGTACCAATGTGAGTAATCAGATAACTCCCTGATCTTTGCTTCATTGTGAAATGTGCAGCTGCACCGTCAGGGAGGAGCCAGCAGACTCTCCCCAGGTATACGGCAGTGTAATTGCTTCCAAGGTGTGTGTGAGGGAGGGAGAGAAGAAGAGGTGAGAACATGCTGAAAGCCGAGTGATCTCGCAGTTACATGTAGCCCTAAGTATCTAATCTAGGACACATGGGAGACTCAGCGACTCAGGGAAGAGAAATTAACAAGTAGCATATTTCGTGGGGGTAAAATCTACAAAGAGACCCTGCTATTTGGGTGCTTCCTTGTTTACTGTAACACCTAATCATTCTGAGTGCGGCTTTTTGTGAAATTATGTCAGCGGACCACTTATTTCCCTCCCAAAGGCACTGTACACTACTGAGTGACCGCTGTTATATAATTATTGTGTATTCTGGAAAGGCTCTTGAGCCCTGTGAGACAACGTGTGAGAGGCACACATATGACCTGGTGGCCAGACAAACAGCAAGAGCACTCTGTATTTTTAGTGCTTCCCTTCCCAGGGGAGTGCTCCATTGCCATTATCTCATTTGGTATATGCAGATAGTAAGGGATCAGAGCAAAAGTTCAGAAAGCTAAAAGATATTTAATAACCAGAAAGTCCGTTACTTGTAAATTCAAAATCAGGTTATTAAAACACTGCATTAAGAGAATGTCTAGAACACTAGCAGAGTGCTAGGTATTTTATAGGGCTGGCCGACCTGTTCCTCCCTGTGCATCTTGGAGAGAGATAACATCCCTCCTAGGTTCCTGTGATCAAAAATCCTTTTTCAATTCTCTGTGTCCTCTATGGAGGGCCTTTTGGAATTTAGACAATAATAAGAAAAGGCTACAGTGCTCCATTTGTGAGAATTTCTATTTATATACTTAATATTTACTTTTTTTTTTTTTTACAATCAGCTCCTGATGATCATTTATTCTTGTGACATAATGTATATAAACTGATCTTAAAAACTGCAAAGTATTTACATAAATTTAAAGTATTACCATTTAATTAAAAATATTTTTGGGGCACGTGGGTGGCTCAGTCTGTTGGGTGTCTGACTTTGGCTCAGGTCATGATCTCACGGGTTCATGAGTTCAAGCCCTGTGTCGGGGTCCGTGCTGACAGCTCAGAGCCTGAAGCCTGCTTCAGATTCTGTGTCTCCCTCTCTCTCTACCCCTACCCAAATCATGCTCTCTCTCTCTCTCTCAAAAATAAATAAAACATTAAAAAATTTTTAATAAAATTAAAAAAAAATTAATAAACACAGATGTAAAAGTCCTAAATAAAGCACTCACAAATAGAACTCAACAAGACAGTAAAAGAATCTGCATGATCAAGTGGGATTTATTTAAGGAATATGAGGGTGATTTAACATTAGAAAATATATTTATGCTTTTTAATACATTAACAAATTAACAAAGCATATGACCATCTTGTGCAGCTAGCTGTCCTTCAGTATCTGGTCTCTTTCTTGCCCACAATATTAGTGCTTTACGTAGGCACAAGCTGACCAGTGGAAAATGTTAATTCCTAGCCTCCTTTGCAGCTAAATGTGGCTATGCGATTAGTATTTGGCCACTGAGATATGAATGAGGATGATGTTTGCCACTCTAGGGTCTTATCCACAAAGGATGGAGCATGTGCTCCCCAGACTGCCTCCCCTCTTCCCTGACTTTAGTTAGAGACATGTGGAGCAGCCAGCTTCTTAGAGAAGGAAGCCCATGTTGAGGATGGCACCCATTCCTGATTCTTATTAAGAACAATATAAGGGAATCTCCTTAACGTGATAAAGCTCTTCCGGAAGTAGCACACTGAATGGAGGAAACAACACTAGAAGTTCTCCGACTCAAATCATGAGTAAGACCAGGAGGAGCCAACATTTAAAGTAGGAGTGATATCTGGCACAAAGAGACAGAAACTAGAGCGCAACTCTTGGAAAGGAAGAGTGCAAGCTGTCATTATTTGAGAAAATCACATGGCCACCTAGAAAAGCCAAGATAATTTAGCTTTTAAAATTAGAAGAACATTCAAGTGAGGCGCCTGGGTGGCTCAGTCGGATAAGCGTCCGACTTCGGCTCAGGTCATGATCTTGCGGTTCACGAGGCTGAGCCCCACACCATTCTCTGTGCTGACAGCTTGGAGCCTGGAGCCCACCTGGGATTCTGTGTCTCCCTCTCTCTCTACCCCTCCCCTGCTCACACTCTGTATCCTTCTCTCTCAAAAATAAATAAAAACATAATTTTTTTTTAAATTAGAAGAACATTCAGTAAATACAAGATTCAAGATTCACATTGAAAATGAAGAACTTTCTGTACACCAGTAATATCTAACCAGAAAATGTAATGGAAAAAATGATCTATACATAACAGCAACAGATGTCATAATATCTAAGCATACGCCTAATAAACACTAGCCCCAAATGAGGAAAACTGCACAGGCACACCAGGGTGGCTCAGTTGGTTAAGTGTCTGAATCTTGATTTCGGCTCAGCTCATGATCGCACAGTTTGTGAAATTGAGCCCCTTGGGATTCTCTCTTTCTCCCTCTTTGCCACCCCCCACCCCAACTGCCGCCCCACTCGTGCTCTCATGTGTGTGTCAGTTCTCTCTCAAAAATAAACATTAAAAGAAAACTGTACAATAAAGTTTCTCTGAGAGACAGAAAAATTTCTGAAGTAGATTTCAAATTAACCCAAGAGTTATTTAGTATTATATAGTTTCCAAACACATGTGAGTTTTAAAGTTATTCATTTGTGGGGCGCCTGGGTGGCTCAGTTGGTTAAAGCATCTGACTTCGGCTCAGGTCATGATCTCACGGCTCATGAGTTCGAGCCCCGCGTCGGGCTCTGTGCTGACAGCTCAGAGCCTGGAGCCTGTTTCAGATTCTGTGTCTCCCTCTCTCTCTCTGACCCTCCCCCATTCATGTTCTGTCTCTGTCTCAAAAATAAATAAACATTAAAAAAAATTTAAAAAAATTATCCATTTGTAATTATTACTATTTTATTGTTTCATTATGGTCAAGGAACACAGGTTCTTGATATTATTCCTTAATCATCTAATACATTTTAATGGCATAAATGTTCCATTTGTGTTCAGAAACACTGTATTCAAAACCATTCTTTGTTTGGTATACATATCTCATTGATTAAGCTTATTAATTACATTCAGATTTTCCATATCTCTTAGTTTTGTCTACACAGTTGCTTGAAAGGTACGTGTTAAAATGTCTTATACAACTGTTGCTCTGTTTTCTCTCTGAAGTCTTGTTAGTTGCTGCTCATTATTTTGAGTTTCTATGGTGAACTGCATATGCATTCATGATGGTTATATCATGATATATATTGTTTGCTGGGGACAGGTCTGAGGTCATCAAGATTCTTGGTCTTTGTCAGTGATCTGTTCTTCCTTTTTGTAACCTTTTGAAGTTAACCTTTTTTTTTAATGTTTATTTATTTCGGAGAGAGAGAGACAGAGACAGAGTGTGAGCTGGGGAGGGGCAGACAGACAGGGAGACACAGAGTCCCAAGCGGGCTCCGAGCTCCAGGCTGTCAACAGAAAGCGAGATCATGACCTGAGCTGAAGTTGGACACTTAACTGACTGAGCCACCCAGGGGCCCCAATAACCTTTTGAAGTTACATGTGAGAAGAGACTTTGCTGTTTTTAAATACTACATCTATGAGTATTCATCAGGTATTTTGGTAGCACACTAGTGCCCCTTTATCCATGGTTTCGGTTACGGGCAGCTAACTGCAGTCCAGAAGCACGTGATCATCCTCCTGACTTATCATCAGAAGGTCCATAGTAGCCCAACACTATGTCACAGTGCCCATGTCATTCACTTCATTCCGTCTCACTGTGTAGACATTTTACCATCTCACAGGATCACGAGAGGAAGGGTGAGTGCAGTACGATAAGGTATTTTGAGAGAGAGAGACCACATTCACATAACTTTTATTACAGCATATTGTTATAATTCTTCTATTTTTATTAGTTACTATTGTTACTCTCTTATTCTGCCCAACTTATAAATTAAGCTTTCTATAGGTATGTATAGGAAAAAACAGCATATACAGGGTTTGGTACTATCTATGGTATCCCCTGGGGGTCCTGGAACATTCCCCTTCAAATAAGGGAGAACTACTGTCCATGAACACTTTCAATCTGGGTTATTTCATTACTTTCTTTATTTCTAAAACATGTATATTCATACTTTATTCAAATATTTCCTCCTATATTGCTTTCTCTCCTGTGATTCCTATTATCCTGTTGGTGGTATTTATTCTATTCACTCTATTTTTATACTTTCTTCCTCTCGTTAAAAAAACTTTATTCTGAAATAATTATAGACTACTAGTGGCAAAAGTAGTACACAGAGGTCCCATGCACACATCTCCCAACTTCCCCCAAAGGTGGTCTCTGGCATATTACAGTGCATTATCAAAACATGAAATTGACCAGCACATTGTAATTAACCAGATTACAGGATTTAGGCTTCACCAGTTTTGGCATGTGCACATTTTTAAAATGTCTTTGTGTAAAATTTTCATCATACACGTGGAGTCATTTTATCACTACCACAATTAAAATACTGAAATACTCCAACACCAAAAAGGAATCCCTTGCCCTTTTTCCCTACTCTTGTCTCTGATGTCCACTTACCTATTCTCCATCTCTAGAATTTTATCATCTCTTGAATGTTGTATAAATGGAATCTTACAGGGGAGCCTGGGTGGCTCAGTCGGTTAAGTAACTGATTCTTGATTTCAGCTCAGGTCATGATCTCTCAGTTTGTGGGACTGAGCCCCACGTCAGGCTCTGCACTGACAGTGTGGAACCTGCTTGGGATTCTCTCTCTCCCTCTCTCTCTGCCCCTCCCCTGTTCGCACTGTCTAATAAATAAACAAAACAAGACAAAACAAAACAAAACCTTGTAAGTGGAATCTTATAGTATGTAACACTTTGATATTGGCTTTTTTTTTTAAATCAGCATAATGCCCAGACTGTTGCATATATCAGTAATTCATTTTTTTTTTTAACCTAATGAATGGTATTCTATGGTATGGAATATTTAACCACAGTTGAACTATTCACCCATTGTTGAATATATGGGTTACTTCCAGTTTTTGGCTATTAAGAATAAAGCTACTATAACCATTAGTGTACGAGTGTTTGTGCAAACGTAACTTTTCATTTCTCTGGGACGAACGCCAAGGACTGCATTGTTGGGCCGTATGGTAGCTATGTTTGGTTTTTAAAAGAAACTGCCAAATTGTTTTCCAGAGGGGCTGTATCATTTTACCATTCTCACTGGCAAATGTGTGAGTGATCCAGTTTCTCAGCATGCTTGCCAGCATGTGGAATTACCACTATAGTTTAGCCCTTCTGATAGGTATATAGCAGTATTTCATTGTGTCTTTTATAATTTCTCTTCATCTATTCTGGCTGACTTGTGGAAGTTTCTCAAGCTGATCTTCCAGCTCATGAATTTGTTTTTAGTTGTATCCATTCTGTATTTTTATCTCACTTATTTGTGTTCTTTATTTAAATTATTGCATTTTTCATACTAAATCTTTTTTTTCTTTTTAAAAGAAAACAACTTTGGTTCCTTTTTTAAATTTAAGCTACTTTATTTATTTTGAGAGACAGAGAGCATGAGCAGGGGAGGGGCAGAGAGAAAGAGAATCCTAAGTAGGCTCCACACTGTCAGCATGGAGCCCGATATGGGGCTCAAACCCACACACCATGAGATCATGACCTGAGCCAAAACCAAGAGTGGGTCACTTAACTGACTAAGCCACCCAGGCACCCCTCTGGCTCCTTTTAAAAAAATGAAAACAAAAACTAAAAACTTGTGCTGCCTAGGATGTTCTTTTAATATTTGTCCTCCATGTTTTCAATCATTCTTTCTCAGCTGGTATCTGCTCACTTTGTACTTTCTTTAATAATGGTGGTATTCTTGGGGCGCCTGGGTGGGTCAGTGGGCTAAGCATCCAACTTTGGCTTAGATCATGATCTCACAGTTGGGGAGTTCGAGCCCCGCATTGGGTTCTGTGCTGACAGCTCAGAGCCTGGAGCCTGCTTCAGATTCTGTCTCCCTCTCTCTGCCCCTCCCCCTCTTGCATGCTCTGTCTCTCTCCATCTTTCTCAAAAAAAAAAATAGTAAAACACTAAAAAAAAAAGTTGGGGTGCCTGGGTGGCTCAGTCGGTTAAGCATCTGACTTCGACTCAGGTCATGATCTCACGGTTTGTGAGTTCAAGCCCTGAGTCGGGCGGTGTGCTGACAGCTCAGAGCCTAGAGCCTGCTTCGGATTCTGTGTCTCCTCCTCTCTCTGCCCCTCCCATGCTCATGCTCTCTCTCTCTCTGTCTCTTAATAATAAATAAATGTTTAAATAAATAAATATATAAAAATAATGGTCGTACTCTTCAGATGTCTCGTTACATCTGCCTGTGCGTTCCTATTTCCCTGGTGGAATCAGCTACGCTGCCCAGTCATATTTTTGGTGGAAAGACCAAGGCAGGTGCTCTAGTTTTGTTCCTCCAGGAGAGATTAAGGAGAGGTACAAATTGCTCAGATGGCTCCCAGGACAACCTCCTGGTTGTGCCTCCTCCCATCAGGCAGTCCCTCTGCAACGCCACAGGCAGCTCACCGTCCCCTTAGGTGGCCCCAGTGCCTTTGCCTGAGCCACTGCTGAAGTTCAGGCCTCCCAAGCCAGGAATTATCTCCCAGGTCCATAGCTCTGCACATCATCCGATCCAGCCCCATCTCCTACTCGTGCCCTGCTTCTCAAACCTCCCTGTGTGACTCTTGCAAACCTGAATCTCTGGCTGACAAATCCCCTAGTAATTCCCATCTCTTAGAATGATTCCTTTACCTCTTGGCTTGGATTGATCTGGCTGCCTGACAAGGACACTAGTTCCTCTGCACCGTGATTAAGAGGAAAGGTTTGGTTTTTAAAATTTTTATTTATTTTTATTAAACCCCACTCTACATACCTCAGGGCCAGAAGACGGTCTGATGTCCATGCTCTACTTCGCTACGTCCAGACTATTACTCCCAGCCCCTTCCCATCCTCCTTTGAAAGACACTGGTCTTTGAGATTCTCTCCACCTGCATTTACAGCCCTGTCTCTCGTCTCCTTGTCTTGTCTACCAACCTTCTGATCATCTCTTTTATCACCCCCTTTAGCTCCTGGCTCATAACATTCATCCTACTTGGGTTAGCGTTTTAGTATTCACAAGGATGAGCCGCCCAATACACTCTTCCCCACTGATCTTCTTTTTCCTCTAGTCCTTCTTACTCACCCTGGACCATGTCACTACTAAGAAACTGCATCACCTCTGAAATCCCGATTCAAAGATGTCACTTTCCCAATGCCACCTCGTCTTCGTCTAGCTCTCTTGTGCAGGTAGCCCCCTACCCATGATCTCCCCACCCCTGACAGTCTTACTACCCCTACCCACCAGCCCTCTCCTGGCTTCACGTCTGTCCTTGCTTTTCTATCCTACCCTCAGCATTGATCATTGCCTTGGTCTTCTATTTCTCCATGGAACATGCCCTGCAAGATTTGCTTTTTCTATGCCTCCCTGTGATTGTGTGAACACTGCTAAGAGAAAATCTCACAAATCATATGTATTCACTTCGAATTTATGATCCCTTTCCACAAATGAACACCTAACACTCCCCATTCTACTCCATTCTGTACCCGCTCTCCCTCTGTCCAAATGAAGACCTAGGATCTTTACATCTCTCCTCAAACCTCCTGTGCCTTCTTCCCACCCACCACTTATAGCTAGTGATCTTACTGCAGGAGTCACTGAGAAAAAATACCCACCAGAGGGAAATATCCTGTCCCGTTACTAAATGAGGTAATTCATAATGAAGCACTTAAGCACAGGGCCTGCCATATAAAAACCACGATATAGATGTCAAGTTTTATTAGGATCATTACTGTTTTACCACTGCCAAATACACAAATGGGACTGCCCTGGCCCCATCCTTTTCTTAGCACTATGCCGGACATGTCCTCTCTGCTACAAAGGCTTAAATCCCATAAGTGCAACTGTGCCCCACCAGGCACATTACTAGTCAGATGTGGGCAAGGCACATAGGACATTTGAGAGAAAAGCAAATTCCCTCTCTTTTCCTGCTGATCTTAAACAGGAACATCTGGGAGCTAAGCTGTGGTAATCATCTTAGCACCACAAGGGGAAAAGACTAGGGAGAGAGCAAAATCAGGGCAGAAATAATGTGATGACATGATGTGAGAATTGATCAAGCCATACCTGAAGTCAGAATGCCTTTGGACTTTTCAGCTAACTTGCTAAAGACAGTTTGGGTAGAGTTTTCTGCCGTTTGCTTCCATAAGACATAACCAGGTAGTTACCCCCCAAAATGTGTGTGTGTGTGTGTGTGTGTGTGTGTGTGTGTGTGTGTGTGTGTGTAAAAGAATCCAGGTCTTCTGAATCCCAAACCCACTATCACTAAACCTCATTATATTTCCATGTAAGTTCTTAGATGGTCTATAACTTTATTTACCTGAATTCACATTAACATTCACCCTTAGTGTTTTCATCTGTGTACATTTCAGAAAGAATGTCCACATCAGCAAAATTATTATTGTCTGCCTGCATATGTGATTCCAAGCCCATGCTGGGCCATGAATGAGTGGTCATTTCAAATGGTGCCAGAGTGTGTTCTGTTAGCTCTTCTACCCAAGGAGAGGTTAGTGTTATCCTCAGCATGTACCTTTCCTGAAACCCACGCGTGACCACTCTTGCTGGGGATGGGAAGGAAGGATGTTTTCTGGGATACAGTCTTAGTCTGGACTATTAAAATAGTTTTCAGGGGATAAGAACAAATTCACAGTAGGACTAATTAAGGACTGTAAAATTCATCACTCAGGAACCAGACAGAAAATCTGTAGTACAAATCAACAGACATGATTGATTCCTCCAGAACACCTTCAGGTTCAAAATATTAAAGGTTCATCTGAGTTGCTGGGTAAAAACTGGTTGATGTGTGCTCTGCCAACGCTTTGCTTAAAACCTGAAATATGTCAAATGCCGGATGCTTCCAAAGTATATTTTCATTATGCACCAGATCCTTTAAGTGGAGATTTATCATTACAGTCAGACACTCAATAACAACTTTTATCGGGTCAAAAATGTTTAAAGGAGATGCTAACAATAGCCAATTTTATTTTCTTGGGAATGGCTCTAGTAACTTAACTCACTGATGTCAGTTCCTCAGCCATACTTGAGATGATAAATGACTCACACTTTTTAATTAATTTGTTAATATAATATAATTTATTGTCAAGTTAGCTAACATACAGTGTATACAGTGTACTCTTGGTCTTTGGGGTAGATTCCGGTGATTCATTGCTTACATACAACACCCAGTGCTCATCCCAACAAGTGCCCTCCTCAATGCCCATCACCCATTTTCTCCTCTCCCCTGCCCCCCCCATCAACCCTCAGTTTGTTCTCTGTATTTAAAAGTCTCTTATGGTTTGCCTCCCTTCCTTTGTGTAACTATTTTTTTCCCTTCCCTTTCCCCATGGTCTTCTGTTAAGTTTTTCGATGACTCACACTTTTTAAAAAATTCATGTTTTCCTGATTTGCAAGTGTACAGAATTTTCTATCAATTATGATAATTGTAGGGGGAGTAATGAATATATTCTATTTTATTTATAGCCCCACCTATAGCATTTTCTTAGAACATATTAGGTCAATCAGACTCAAAAATAATTGATTCCTAGTTTTTGTGAGAATTTTAAATGGTTAAAAATGATATAGAGTCCAGGCTTGAAATAAAACAAATAATAGAATACTAAATTGATCTGTACAATAATTCAGTTTTTATTACAGCAAATAATCTTTTTCAACATTTATTTATTTATTTATTTATTTATCTATTTTTTTTTAAATGTTTGTTTATTTTTGAGAGGGGCAGAGCATGAGTGGGGGTAGGGCAGAGAGAGAAAAAGGGAGACACAGAATGTGAAGCAGTCTCCAGGCTCTGTGCTGTCAGAACAGAGCCCAATGTGGGGCTCAAACTCACGAGCCATGAGATCATGACCTGAGCCAAAGTCGTGCACCCGACCAACTGAGCTATACAAGCGCCCCAATTATTATTATTTTTGAATTTACATCCAAATTAATTAACATATAGTGTAATAATGATTTCAGGAATAGAATTTAGTGATTCATCATTTACATATAACACCCAGTTCTCATTCCAACGAGTGCCCTCCTTAATGCCCATCACCCATTTAGTTCATCCCCCCAACCAACACCCCTCCAGCAACCCTCAGTTTGTTCTCTGTATTTTAGAGTCTCTTATGGTTTGTTTCTCTCTTTGTTTTTACATTATTTTTGCTTCCCTTCCCTTATGTTCATCTGTTTTGTATCTTAAATTCCACATATGAGTGAAATCATATGGTATTTGTCTTTCTCTGACTTATTTTGCTTAGCATAATATCTTCTAGTTCCATCCACATTGTTGCAAATGGCAAGATTTCATTCTTTTTGATTGCCAAGTAATACTCCATTGTGTGTGTATATATATATATATATATATATATATATATACATATACACACACCACATCTTCTTGGTCCATTCATCAATCGATGGACATTTGGGCTCTTTCCATCCTTTGGCTATTTTCGACAGTGCTGCTATAAACATTGGGGTACAAGTGCCCCTTTGAAAGAGCATTCCCGTATCCTTTGACTAAATATATAGCAGTGCAATTTCTGGGTCGTAGGGTAGTTCTATTTTTAATTTTTTGAGGAACCTGCAGAGTGGCCGCACCAGTTTGCATTCCCACCCGCAGTGCAAAAGGGTTCCTCTTTCTCCACATCTTTGCCAACATCTGTTGTTGCCTGAGTTGTTAATTTTAGCCGTATTACAGCAAATAATCTTGCTTAAAGAACCTTCTGCTTACATATAAAATGCTTCAAATTCTAATTTTAGCTTGGATAAAACCCAATATACATACAAGTCTCATTAAAGAGCAAACTGATGGAATCCCAGGATAGGACCCTAAGAGAGACCAAAATTCTGCAGCATTTCTCCCTCCCTAATAATCTAACAAATGAAATTAAATAGCAGAATCATTCACTGTAATTTCTAGATGGGTGACCTTCGAAGGTTTAGAAAATCTTTAAGCTGTAGGTTCATGATCTCCAAAATTCTCACAGCAAACCTACCTAGTCCAAATGGGTGAGTGAGGATTAAATGAAATAATGCATATAAAGAACCCAGAATTAGTGGGTGTTTAATAAATAGAAGTTCTTATTATCATCAACCTCATTTATCAAATAATCTTTGAAAACATTCCAAACAGTATAAAACTTGCATTTTGGCCACAGGAGGTAGGGTAGGGGTGGGAAGGAGCACATCAAACTTGGCTTCCAAACTGGTTTCCCCAAAGGATGAGCTTCTGAACAACTTCTACCCCCTAAGTGTCACAGGGACCCCCCCCCCTCCCAAATAGCTGGGGGCCATGAGGCCCATGCTGAGCAAGTTGTCATTTCTGCAACATGAAAGGGTTGACTTTCCACCTTACAATGGTCAATAGAAGGAAACTCTTTGAGGAACATAATTCGGAAATTAATCTTCAAAGGAAAAAGTGAACATAACTGAATGAGCAATTAATGGCCTAAATCATATTGCTGTTAAAGTTAGTGAAAAATAAAAAAAAATATGTGATTTTTAGTTTTAAAACAGTCATATAATCAAAGAAAACATGGATTTATGTTTTGTTTTGCTTTGAAACACTGGGAAAACTCACATCATCACATCAACTACTCCCCAGTAGACTATTTTTAACAATGCATGGCCAAGAACTTAGAGTTACACAATTTAAAAAAAAATCACAATGTCATGGAACTAAGGAATGTCTACATATTTATGGTATACTATTATGTGACATTGCATAGAATAGGGAAATATACATGAAACATTTCTTCTCACATTTTTTGATTAATTGACAGAAGTGACCCGGAATTCCCAATTCACTGCATAATTATTAAATGCCTCATTACTTGATTTGTCTCTAGGTTTCTTTTTTAGTAATCCCCAAAGTTGTCTTCAGTAGTCTTTGAAAACTAAAAGTAAGAACTCCCTTTATTAAAAGTCCAGATTGGAAAACCCCTTTCTTAAGAGCAATTAAAGTTTATTATTTTCGTTTCTAAGAGGAAGCCGGGAATCCCCACATAGTTTTTCCTATAGTAAGATGACAGGGGCTATAAATTCAACAAATAATACTAATGTCAGTTGAAAGACCAACTGTTAATAAATACATGGAGAGAACATAGCAAAAGTGGGACAGAACTTGATGATACAGCTTGGCAGATAGCAAAAGGACATCTCAAGGCTCAGCGCTCAAACTCCAGTGAAGTGGAGAACACTGAACATCCCTTGGCCAGACCAGTTGTGATAAACATTTGTATGAAATGCTTTCAGACTAATGTAAACAAATAACATCTATAAGCCTCCCTGGTCTTTATGCCTCCATCAATAGATCTCACGGCAAGGGGAATGGGGCACATTTTATCCGGATCTCAGGTCTAGGAAGGGGAGAAGAGTGGGGCAGTTGAATATGTATTTGGAAAGAGCTCCACAGATCTGAAATACACCTCCCTGTCCTTTGTTCAATACATTCTACACTGTGAGTCAAACAGCCTCTATCACAGATGCCGTCCATTGCCCATCCATATCCCATGGCCCATACCATTTTAGTGCACGTTGTCCTGACTTTCAACTGCCAGCACTTGCATTTCTTTGCCTGAATGGCTTCCCTTGCTTACTAAATATCACTCTGTGCGTAGGGCAGAGAAAGGAGGAATTGCCACAACCACAGAGCAGTCTTAAACTAAGACTGAGGAAATAGTGCATAAGTACATTGGCTCCCTCCTCCCTGTGCTGGTAGAACTCTGTGGCACATTTCCACACATTTCCCAGAGCTCTCTAGTAGAATTAAGCTTCAGTGTCTCACAGTGGTAAACTGCTGAATAACACATCTCTTATTGGCTCCTTTCCTTCCCTGTCACATTTCTCCATTTCCAAACAGGTATTTCCTGGAATTACCTCTCAAATGGCTTACACTTGAATTCTTATTTTAGGTCTCCTTCTGGGAAAACCCAAACTAAGACTGTGCCAAAATTTGTTTCTCTTCTTCTTTCTTTCTTTCTTTTTCTTTCTTTTTTTTTTAATAGATCCCTGATGCCCTAAATACTAGGTATCTTGGCTTGTCGCACACTGCTTCATAACTATTACTCTTTAAAAGGTTTACATATGGAAAGAAAACATCAAAAACAAAAACATAAACTCCTCTCCACTAATTTTTAAGCTAAAGAATTTTTAAGCTAAAGCTTTCATACCTTCTCATGTCCACTTGCCCTAAAGATAGTTATAGTCACATCTGAAAACTACTTGTTCCAACCACCTATCTGAAGGGAGAGTCCAGTATCCTTCTCTCCATCTCTGGCCTTAGGAGAGAAGGATATTCTTTGGACATTGAGCATTCTCTGAAATTACTGAATATATCAGTCATTCTCTAAACATTCACTGAAATTATCGAACATTCTGGAAGGCTCCCTGACATGGTAGCCACCAGACACATGGTGCTACTGAGTATTTGAAATGTAGCTAGTGTGACTGAGGGACTGAATTTTCAATTTTAGTTAATTTAAATGTTAATTTAAAACAACTACTCAGTTTATTTATTGGAAAACTTTTAAACATTTTTGAAACAACTTGGGTATGAGAATCTACTTTTCTAAAATGTAAATTTTAGAAAAATTTAAATGTAGATCAAGTATGTCTGATAAAAATTTAGTACCTGCATTGAAATATTCTGAAGTGTAAAGTACACATTGGAATTTAAAGAAATAGCATGAAAAATGTCATTTGTAATTAATATTTGATAATAAGGAGATTTTTATATTGATTAAATGTTGAATGATAACATCTTGGATATATTGGGTTGCATAAAATATACTAAATTTAACTTGCTTCCTTTTTTAAAAAAATAGGACTAGAAAACTGAATTACAAATGCAGGTCACATTATATTTCTATTGGACAGCACTGTTCAGTCACCTTACGGACAACTTTTACTTGCTAGCCTTGTGGTAAAATCATTGCTGTATAAAAAGATTAAGACAAGAAAACACTCCTCCCTGTTCTTAAGGAGTTGACATTTTAAAAGAAATGTCATAGGCTTGGTTATAATATTGAAACCAAACTTAAAAGCAAAATAAAAAGTAAAGGCATATAAAACTTTCTCATGGAAAGTAGCTGTTCTGTTATAGGAATAGATTACTCATATTAAATTACAGAAAGGGAGTTAAGAAACAATGTACTCCTCTTGAGGAGCCTATAAAGCTTGCTCTGCCTGAACAATGGAGCAAATGCTCTGCCAATGTCAGCTTTCTAGATGTGAATGGGGTAACAGAATCGGGCAATTAGATCTTCGAAGGGGTCTCATCATCTACTCTGATATCACCTATCTTATTTTACAGATATGGGGAAATGCCGTCTAGCCAGCTTAGGTGACTTGTTTCAGGTCAGAAACGATTTTGTTCCTACTCAAAGAAAAAAACCGCCATTAATTCTCAAATATAATTTATGTTCCTATTAGTGAAAAATTTTCCATCACTGCAAAGCTCCTATGTTAAAAACAAGTGGTTCTCAGATGTACCAACTCTTCTTGATACTTGGCCTCACATTTCCTTCCATACGTCTAAATAGTATGTGTATACTAGTATTTCTTGGATGATCAATTTTGGGTGTTTTCTGCTGACATCTTGCCATGTAGATGGCATTCTACCTACATCCCCATCTAATCTCTCACTGGACAAATCAGTAATAATCAATGTAACACTGCTCATTTACAGCCAGGTTGTACCGCACAATTAAGCGCCTTTTCTTCATTTTTCCAAAAGTGTGTCATTTACAGCATTCTCTCATTTGCCTGGGTTTCCACATTCCCGTTGTTATTTTTTCCCCAGATGCTACTCTCTCTGCATATGCTTACAGTAACATTTTCCGTACTCTTGTAATATACTAGTTCCGCTCGTCTTTTCACCTGGGACACTTCTCTCCTGGAACCCACTGTTCTCTGGCCCCACCATGACTGGTTGCCTAGAAGTGTGATACAGAGTTGTCAGCTCGGGGCTTGTCTTACAAGGCAATCCAGTGATTTGAAAAGTTTCCTTCCCAAGTCAGCTTAAAAACTATCTTTTATTTATATTTACCCATATACTTTACACAACAGCAAAACACTACCACCAACACCACAAACGCTCTGCACGTTTAAAACACACTGATCTGAAGCATCTTGGTTGCCCCTCCGGCAAACGCTATCAAAAGCCGCAGGGTGCTGAGCCCCATTGCTACCCAGACCTGGAGTCCGTGGTTGGCTGATGTCAGTCAGCATTATCTCCAAGGTTACTTTTGGTTGAACTCCTCAATACTTAGCTCATCACCGTTGGAAAAGAGAATCGAGCGGCTTTTTTTTTTTTTTTTTTTTTTTTTTTTATGTCAAGGAAATGTGGTCCCATTTGGAATGTAAGGCCAGGGTTTCATTTCTATGGTGGTGGTGATGAGGGCATCCTGGTTCCCACTGATCTGATCTGTTCATCGAAAGAAAGCACCAGTGTTAAGCTGACCGCTGACAAGCTTCCAAATACGGAGAGAGCCATGTCAAGTTCTTGCAGAAACACAGAGTTCTACTTCTGGGAGCTACCTAGAGACCATCTGTCAAGTCTAAACTCCACAGTTTGCAGAAGAGAAAACAGGCTTAGAGGTTTACCCAAGACAAAAAAGGGGCCGGTAGAAGCTGGTAAGTTGGCCTCTGAAAACATTTAGAAAGATAAAAGTAACTGGTTGCTAACAGGTGAATTATGGTCTTACAGGTGGATGCTGTTGTTTTGCACAAGTTACACTTCCTGGAAGAAGCAAACTCATTTAAATATTTATATTGGTAACTCCAACTCGGGCATTTATCCTGTAATACTACAACTAAGAAGCACCAAATCACAATATTTCTACATTGTTTTTCTTTTCTTTTCTCTTTCCTTTAATCCCATGAAACACAAATCTTGAGAACTTATTCGTTATTTACCACCTGGCTTTGGAAAGTACTTGGAGCAAATTATACGTTAATGCTAATGGTTAGCCTGGGTCTAGAAAGACCCAGCTAGTCCCAGGTTGCTGAACAGTGAATTAAGGGCATTTTCACTTCTGGCTTGGAGACAGCCTTGCCAAAGTCCTTGGACACGGGACTGAAGACACTGACTTATCTGTGTAAAGAGAAAGTGGCCAGTTACACGAACTAATGAAAAATGAAATAGAATTGCTCCTCCTTTGTTTCGGACCTGTTTTTTAGCATCTGTTCAAATTCTCCAAATTATAGTGAGGCCACTCTAGACAGCCCTGCTAATGCACAATAATGTTATCATTTATATTCATTGGCTTACACATGCCCACGGATGGCATTCTAAACACCAACGAGCTAAAGCCCTCTTCTGACACCTATCGCCCGCTTTCCATATGCTGCCTTCACAGCCAGTGCAGCGTGTTCATTATATGGTGCTAATTGTTTCCCTTTGCTTATTCTAGAAATTACTACTTGTTTTCTTTTCTTTCTTCTTTTTGTAAACAACTGAAGTGAAAGAAAATGATAGCTTTTTCTACCACATTAACAACTTTCATTTGGAAAAATCATTTGCAAATATTAGCTTCTGGAGCCTTAGAACCATTCCAACAGATTAAAGCTGTAAAACTTCATTTCCTCACTAGAAACATACTACTTTGAACAGCAAGATCTCAACCTTAAATAAGATTCTAACGAAGGCAAAACATAGTTACGTGTTTGGGTTGCTGAGCAACCGATAAGGCATCTTTCTAAATCTGAAGCAAATAAACTTATTCTAACTGAAATCTAAGAACAATATTTTATATGGAAATAATATTAGCTAAGGGATAAATCTAGAGAGCTCTGAGAAGCATGCTTGGTTTTTTTCCCAGTGTAATGATAGAATAATTATACCAAATGTGGAGAGACTGAAATCCTTTTAACACTCTTATCTTCAGATAGTCCACATCTTAATGAGGTCACTCAAGAGCTAAAATCCTTAAAATAATGAAAAATATCTTCTCAAAATATAAAATACATACAATAAGAGTAAGCATGGTTTGTTCTAAGGAGGAAGGGATTTTATTGATAATATGAAAAGCTAGGGGCACCTGGGTGGCTCAGTCGGTTAAGCGGTTAAGCGTCCGACTTCGGCTCAGATCATGATCTTATCGTTCATGAGTTCAAGCCTCGCCTCAGGCTCTGAGCCTGGAGCCTGCTTCAGATTCTGTGTCACCCTCTCTCTCCTCCCCTCCCCTGCTCACACTGTGTCTCTCTCTCAAAGTAAATAAACATTAAAAAAAAGAAAGAAAAAGAAAAAGAAGAAAAGCCCTCCAGGTTCTCAAATCCCTTGTCTCAAAAGAAAACTCAGTAATGATTCCAACTTGGGTTGTCCTTATTTAAAATTTTAGTACACTTAGGTATATTTTTATGTACCTTATTCTCAGCTTTCAGAACTTCCATCTGAGTACACAGGAGTTGTCATACAACCTGCTTGGGATAACAAGGTAAAGAGCTAACCAGGCATTTGGGGGGTGCAGTGCGGGGAAAGGAAGATGAAGCAGAAAGCTGAGCGGTAGAGCTGTCCCTCTGGGTGGGCTTGGAGGAGCAAAGCAGGTGGCTGCATGGTCAGCTGGGCCCAGGCCTTGCCCCTGTGGCTGGTACAGGGGCGGAGCTTGGTCTGTACCTAAAGCAGCCTAGGGAAGAGCCACAGTGTGCCCCACCTTTGACTCTATGAGTGAAGCTTTCCTTGCTGTGAACAAGGCTGTCTGGCCCTGGTGGGGGAAAGACACTCAAATACCTATTTCGGGGCACCTGGGTGGCTCAGTTGGTTAAGCGTCTGACTTTGGCTCAGGTCATGATCCTACAGTTTGTGGTTCGACCCCCACATCAGGGTCTGTGTTGACAGCTCAGAGCCTGGAACCTGCTTTGGATTCCGTGTCTCCCTCTCTCTGACCCTCCCCTGCTCATGCTCTGTCTCACTCTCTCTCTCAAAAATAAATAAGCACTAAAAAAAAAAAAAAAAGAAATACCTATTTCAAAGGGTGAGTGGGGGGTATTAAGGAGCAATCCTCCTTTTCTACCCCAGGCACAACTATGAAAGTTGGGGTCAGTCCTACATGAAGAGGGGGTCTGCTTCTTCTTGGAGAAAAGAGCCAGGATTAGGGGGACAGTTTCCTGCCGCACAGGAGTCGAGGAATGCCCTTGGAGCAGAGCGCAAGTCACATCAGTCTTCCTCCTCAGGATCTGCGAGAGGTAGAGAGGATGCTCCCAGAAGTGATGCATCTTCCCTGATGTCAAAATCAGTCTTGTTGGGTGTATTAGTTTCCTACTGCTGTGACAAATGACCACAAACACAGTGGCCTAAAACAATGCTAATTTATCATCTTAAAGTGTTAGGGGTCGGAAATCTGAAATGTGTGTCACCGGGCTAATGTCATAGGTGTCAGCAGGGCTGTGCTCCTTCTGAAGACTCTAGGGGACAATCTGTTTCCTTGGCTTTTCCAGCTTCTAGATGCAGCTCACATTCCTTGACTTCTGGCCACATCACTCCAACCTCTGCTTCATTTTTGTCAAACCTCCTCCTCTCTCTCTGATCCTTGTGTCTCCCCATCTCAAGATTCTTCAATTAGTCACATCTGCCAAGTCCCTTTTGCCACACAAGACAGCATATTCCCAGATTCTGGAGGTCAGAATATGGACACCTCTGGGGTGGGGGCATTACTCTGCCTATCACAGTAGGCAGAGCTTGGCAGTAGGCTGTACTTCTGGAGTAGGCTTCCCAGAGGCGTGTGATGGGAGCCAGCTCTTCCCTGAACACAGCGGCGGCTCGGATTTTCTCAGATGTTTACATAGCTTGGAGAGTATTTACAATTTCCCTAAGGTCTTCATCCTGCTTGAATAGACTGACTTCAGCCAGGGGCTGATTTCAATAAACATGGAAGGCATTATTTCTCAAAGTTGAGAAGGATAGCTCTTAACATCCACCGCACCCCCACCCCAAATCCCAGCACACTGGCAGGCATTCAGCAGTGAGAAAGATCTTGGGGTGAGAATTCTAAGTAAGGCAGTGCCACACGCTCATTGTAAAACACTGGCCAGGAAGGATGACAGGCCTGGTCCATTTTGGTATGAAAAAAAAGTCGCATGTGTGGGTGTTGTTGGCATAACAGTGATAATTTGCCTCCTAGGGCCAAAAATAGCTGTCACCAGCATCTGAGAATGCAAGAGCTTCCTAAATAATTACCCACTCCATCTCCACAGCCTCTAGACCCTTCACAAGCCACACGGAGACACGCATGCTTCTAGTCCCTCCAAGAGAACTGCTCGTGGAAAGGATAAAAACAAGAGCCAGCAGATTAGCCATGTTTGGAATGGAAATCCAAGGGCATGCCTGCTCCAAAACAGCCAAATCCTGAAAGATTTTAAACAAGGTTAA